>NC_042999.1:2851905-2901905 GCF_006345805.1 Octopus sinensis | reverse complement strand
GCGTGCTAACGTTTCTGCCAGCTCGCCACCTTGAGTGTTATCTGATTCAACAATACAGATAACACAATTGCAGAGGAGCAAATCTTGAAATACATATCTGGATAGGCTTTGTTCATGAATGTTGGACAGCAGGCAACCTAGAAGAAAGAAACTGTTCTTGGTTTGGAAACAAACCAAGTACAGTAGCAGAAATACCAGTGTGAAATCTGGTGCAGTTTAACTGCTTCGTAAAGAGGATGGATGGAGTGTCTCTGAAGCTAGGTTGGTAATCCATCCAGGGATGGTGTCATAGAAATAAAGAAATACCTCTTGTAGAACCTCTATAGGTGAAACATCTGAAAAGAAAGTTTGATAGCAAACAGTGTTAATGGGATTGGAACCAGTAATGACGGTGCCATGCCCAAAAGGTGCTTCACTGAGCAGCAGGATTGTCCTAGCTCTCAACCTGTGACTATTAGCATATAAGAAATGGAGAAAATGTGAAGCAAAGAAATGTGGTTGTCATGGAGTGTTACTATAGGAACCAGACCAAATGAAAACGAAGTGCCTTTAAGAGAATATATAAAAAAAGGATGTACTGAGAATAATTGAAGCAACAGAGCAACGATTATGTGACTGGGCCAGGATGATAAGAAAGAAAGCCTGGTTAAGAGATTTAGAACAGAAAATAATTCAGAGAAAAGTATACGAAGCCGATGGCAAGGCAGAAAAAAGTGACACTACTCATGACGAAATGCTGGCTGGGACAGATAAAGCTCCTGGGATGGCTGAAGAAATACAACTCAATCTGTTTGAGATATCAATGGCAACAAACACAGCCATCACAGATGAAGGAAAACAAAAGAATTATAGATTGAGTATTAGAGTTAGTAAGGTTGGAGAATTTTGGAGTGATATGTGACTCTAAGAAAGTGGACCAATTCAAACTGATGCCACAAACAGGGAAAATAAACAGGATCTTAAAGTATATTCCCACAAACAATATCTCCAAAATTAGTAGTCTAAGAGACGAGCTGGCAGAAACATTAGTACGCTGGGCGAAATGCTTAGTAGTATTTCATCTGCCACTACGTTCTGAGTTCAAATTCCGCCGAGGTCAGCTTTGCCTTTCATTCTTTCGGGGTCGATAAATTAAGTACCAGTTATGTACTGGGGTCGATGTAATCGACTTAATCCCTTTGTTTGTCCTTGTTTGTCCCCTCTGTGTGTAGCCCCACGTGGGCAGTAAAGAAATAAGTCTAACAGAGACGGCAAGTATGGTGGTAGCAGAAAATTTGGGATTTGAAGTAAGATGTCTACTAAACAATGGGAGTAAACCAAAACATAAGGATGAACAATGAACCATGATGAAATAGGAGACTCCTTGGAGACATAAAAAGATTAAGAGTAATCCGTAAAAGAAGGGAAGGAGAATTACAGAATCAGCACAAGTATAACATGTGGATACAAAGGTATGGTATTGATTTCAAAGGAATTCTGTTTGTAATCAAGGAAACAAAACAGCGTCTGTGAGCCAAGAGCAAAACTCTCTCGATATGATCAGAGAACCAAACAATGGTAACAAAAGGAACTCTTTGAAATTAATTTTAGAAGATTTTATCAGGAAATAAAGGGGGAAAGAGACAAAGATACATGAACCCCAAATATAGAAGAAAGTCAGAAATTCTGGAACATGAGATGGGAGAAAGAAAAAAAAAACCCAAAAAACCCAGAGTGGTTATGAAAAACACGAGTATAAAACCTCGACAAGATGGCATTAAGATAAGAAATAAAGGTGTTCAGTGAAGGAATAGGGAAAATAAGCAACTCTCCCGTTGTTAGACGATGGACGATGGGTCTACAATTTCTTGCTGAACAATCATGCAGAGGATTTGTTTGTTGTGATCAAATGTATGTATAGTACAAGGTCAAATGCATAATTCTCTGAATCCCTATTTTATATATGTATATACCTTTTATCTTTTACTTGTTTCACTCATTGGTCTACAGCCATGCTGGGGCGCCACCTTGAAGGATTTTAGTCCAATCAATCAATCCTCTTGTTTATTTTTATTTTTAAAACATAGTACTTATTCTATAGGTCACTTCTAGTGAACCATTAAGCTAAGGAAGCGTAAAGAACCCAACATCGATTGTCGAACATTGGTGGGGGACAAGCAGGACAACAAAGACACAGGTACACTGAGATGTATGTATATATATATATATATATATATATATATGTGTGTGTGTATGTGTGTGTGTGTGCAATGGGCTTCTTTCAATTTTTGTCTATTAAATCCACTTTCGAGGCTATAGAAGAAGATATATATATATATATATATACATATATATATATATATATATATATATATATATATAATATGTATATATATAATAATTATTTGAGGAAATATTATTCCTAACTTACAGGGAAAAATTCAATTCAGAAATCATCATCATCATCATCATCGTTTAGCGTCCGCTTTCCATGCTAGCATATTAAATCAAATTTCACAAATATAATATATATATAAAAATTAGGAAAAAACCCACCTTTTATCAATTCAAAATGAACAATTAAATTATACCATCTAGAAAATTACATATAAAAGAATTATTAAAAATAAAATAACAATAATATTCCAATGATTAAGTAAATTGCAATCATCGGTATATTCTTGTTATTTTAATTTTAATATTTCTATTATATGTAATTTTCTAGATGATGTAATTTAATTGTTCATTTTGAATTGATAAAAGGTGTTTTTTTCTAATCTATATATATATATGTATATATATATATATATATATATATATATATATATATATGTGTGTGTGTGTGTGTGTGTGTGTGTGTGTTTGTGTGTGTGTTTGTGTGTGTGTGTATGTGATGGGATTTTTTCCAGTTTTTGTCTATTAAATCCACTCTTGAGGCTATAGAAGAAGATATTTGATCAAAATTCCACACTGTGACACTGAACCCAGGACCATATAGTTCATAAGAAAACTTCTTACCACACAGCCACACCTGCACCTATTCCTTTCTTTTTCAGTAGATCATGTCGCTTGCAACAAAGACTCAATAGATGGCAGTATGGTAGTTGCACCATTAAGTATGTCACTCCAAAAGACAAGTTGGGTTGTATGCAAACAATCCTTATTGTCTCAAGCACTTCCACCAGCGACAGAACACAATTCAAACTTGGCTGGAGGGCAACCAAATAAATGGTATTCGTGAAAATAAGTTTTGGGAAATTTTCTCCCAAAGTGTTTGACTGAAAAATTCTACAAGCTTGACAGTGTGTTATAAAATGTGGAATAACAAACTCCTAATCAGAACAACCACAGATGCTATACAGAACTCTGTCGCTCAGTTTTATGATAATGTGTTCTCACTTTTTCTAATAATTCAGTCTTTCATGATCATGAACGATTTTCATATAAATTACTCGAATATTTTATGCAACAATCACTTGTAACTATCACATTTACTTTCTCTTATATGCAAATTTATTTAAATAATAATGGCACATATGTAAATGCTAATGTTCTGAGTAATAAAAAATTTGTAAACTTATACCGAATATTAGTGTAATCATTTTCACCTTCACACGCAGCTAAACTAATATTCTATACAACCAACAGCTATTCAGTGTGACTAAGAACATTCTAAAATTATGATCATACTAAACTACATAGAGATACATATATATATATAATGTGTTAATGTTTGCTTTTGTGTTCACTAATACACAATTTTACATTAATCTGGTGAGTTATTCTGTACTTTTGCAAAGTACAAATCTATTATTCTTCATCCTCCTCCTCATCATCATCGTTTAACGTTCGCTTTCCATGGTAGCATGGGTTGGATGGTTCGACCGGGGTCTGGGAAGCCAGGAGGCTGCAATAGGCTCCAGTCTGATCTGGCAGTGTTTCTACAGTTGGATGCCCTTCCTAATGCCAACCACTCTAAGAGTGTAGTGGTTGCTTTTTACGTGCCAGGCGAGGTTGGCAACGGTCACGATCAGTTGGTGCTTTTTACGTGCCACCGGCATGGAGGCCAATCGGGGCGGCACTGGCAACGGCCATGTTTGGATGGTACTTTTTACGTGCCACCGGCACTGGTATCACAACTGCAATTTCCCTTGATTTTTTATCGATTTCGATTTCACTTGCCGCAACAGGTCTTCGCAAGCAGAGTTTTGTGTCCCAAGAAGGAGAGGTATGCATAAGTGGACTGGCTACATCCCAGGTAAAGGTCACGGGTTATGGTCTCACTTATGGTCTTATGCAACAATATTATTGAGAGAGACTTTCGAAGGTTTGGCCACCTAAGCCATCATCGGACTGGAATGTATTGGAGTTAATCTTGGTTTTGTATAGTCTCTCTTTGGTTAAAATATTCCTTGGGAGTGTAGGTTTAAGTGGAGTGGTAATTATATTTTAGGGTGGATTGTTATGGAGAAATTTTATAGAAATTTTTATTGATTAAATTTAAGGTTAGAGTGTATATTTAAGTGGGTCCTCATTGATGGGTAGGTACAAAATATGTCAGTATTTTATTTATTTTGGGTTTTATTGGATCTAATCCTTTGCTTTGACAATGCCATGATCAAAGGTAAACAGTTCAGTAATTAAAACCTTAATAACTGGGGGTGTCAACTTTTTTGTAACGGAATTTTTTAGGTACATTATTTACATTCGACGGATATTTGTCCTCATCTTGTTTGTTGTTAACACAACGTTTCAGCTGATATACCCTCCAACCTTCATCAGGTGTCTTGGGGAAATTTTGAACCTGGGTTCTCATTCCTAAGGTATTTTTCGATATTATTATTATTATTATTATTATTATTATTCAGGTCACTGCCTGGAATCGAACTTGGAATCTTGGGGTGAGTAGCCCGTGCTCTTAACCACTATGCCATATACCCAAGACACCTGATGAAGGGTGGAGGGTATATCAGCCAAAACGTTGTGTTAACAACAAACAAGATGAGGGCAAATATCAGTCAAATGTAAATAATGTAAATAATGGACATAATTCCTCATCTCTTAAATATAGAACTGTAAAATAATAATAATAATAATAATAATAATGTTTGATTTTACCTGAACAACTGGGGTGTGACTTATACATTGAGTAAAGCTAGAATTATTAAGGAAAAACATTTGCACCAAGATTTATAAATAAATTAGGGTGCGGCTAATACATGAAAAATCCCCCCCAAAAATGATAAAATGACCCCAGCATCTTTTTGTGTAATCAGCGCCACAAAAAAGAATCAAAGTTATTTGGGTCAGGCGAGGTTTGTATACCCGTATAAATAATTTTAAAAGATTTGTTCACAATTTTTCTAAGCATTTTCAATCATTTGTTGCGAACACCAATTAATATGTCCATGAAATTCCAATTATCACTGACAATACTCGTCATTTCAAAGAGATTCAAATTGGACACACACTAGAAAGAATTCAAAAATTTTCATGGTTTTACTAATGCCTTGAGATTATCTTCTCTTTTACCAGTTTCATCATCATCGTTTAACGTCTGCTTTCCATGCTAGCATGGGTTGGACGATTTGACTGAGGGCTGGCGAACCAGATGGCTGCACCAGGCTTCAATCTGGATCTGGCAGAGTTTCTACAGTTGGATGCTCTTCTTAATGCCAACCACTCCGAGAGTGTAGTGGGTGCTTTTATGTGCCACCGGCAAGGGGGCCAGTCAGGCAGTACTGGCAATGACCTCGCTCGAATATTTTTACATGTGTCACTGGCACAGGTGCCAGTAAGGCGACGCTGGTAATGATCACGCTCAAATGGTGCCTTTTATGTGCCATTGGCACGGAAGCCAGTTAGCTGCTCTGGCAATGATCACGCTCAGATGGTGCTCTTAGTACCCTACTAGCATGGGGCACAAGTGCCAGTAAGGCGACGCTGGTAATGATCACACTTGAATGGTACCTTTTATGCACCACTGGCATGGAAGCCTGTTAGCCGCTCTGTCAATGATCACACTTGTATGGTGCTCATTGCACCCCGCTAGCACGGATGCCAGTCATCAAATTTGATTTCGATTTCACTTGCCTCAACAGGTCTTTGCAAGCAGAATTTAGTGTCCAAAGAAGGAAAAGGTATGCATAAGTGGGCTGGTTACGCCCCTGGCATAGGCCACGAGGTTATGGTCTCATTTGGCTTGCCGGGTCTTCTTAAGCACAGCATATTTCCAAAAGTCTCGGTCACTAGTCATTTCCTTGGATTATTTTCATTAGTTGTCATAACTCCCTACTTGTATCTGCGCATGCGCATGCTGTGGCTTCTGTCAAACATATGAACACAAAGAAGCTTTTGACTATTAAGTTTGCTGTTATGTATTTCAATATTGGAGAGAAATATCAAAAGTTTTCTGACATAATGTATATAATTTATCAACATAAGAGATGGAGTTGTGTATGTGTACTCTTACCGAAGAAATGAATTATATGATGCCGTGTGAAGACAGCAATGCTGTCGTGTGTTGATTATACAGGCTGTTAGTAGTATGATGCGGGTTTGTAATTTACGTGCTTGACAGAGTAACCGAGTTTAAAAGAATGATGACAAGTGGATTTCATAAGGAAAATGCTTTGACAAATGAATGAATTATTGTTGTTATAACAAGGACCAAAGGAAATGAAATGTTTCACGTTAATTTGATTTTGTGAACAGAAATATTTACAAAGAATGTTTGGAAGATTGTTGTTATTTGCTTGAAGGATTGCGGCGTTTGTAAATGATACAAATGTTTGAAAAAATGTTTTTGAGTAATGCAGGTGAAAAGTTAACGAAACATGTAGGTGAAACATGCAGGTGAAAAATTAACGAAACATGTAAAGCGATGTCATTAAATGAAAACGAAAAGGAAAGATACTACATTACCTTACATGAGCAGTTTAATGATCCTATAAAATTTCGGGAAAGATTCCCATTTGCAAATAGAAAACATATTCAAAGAATACAGTTCTATATTTAAGAGATGAAGAATTATGTACATTATTTATATTTGACGGATATTTGTCCTATTCTTGCTTGTTGTTAACACATTTCGGCTGACGTACCCTCCAGCCTTCATCGGGCATATAGCATAGTGGTTAAGAGTGCAGGCTACTCACCCCAAGATTCCGAGTTCAATTCCAGGCAGTGACCGGAACACTACTACTACTACTACTACTACTACTACTACTACTACTACTACTAATAATAATAACATTGAAAAATACCTTAGAAATGAGAACCCAGGTTCGAAATTTCCCCAAGACACCCGATGAAGTCTGGATGAAAGCTGAAACATTGCGTTAACAACAAAAAAGACGAGGACAAATATCCGTCAAATGTAAATAATGTAAATAATGTATATTGAAAGAGTTCAGAGAAATGTGTTGTTACCGGCAAGCCAAGTGTGAAAGGAGCAAGATGTCTGAGAAAACTGAATGTTAATAAAGTTACAGAAAGCTCATTTCAGAATGGCCTAAGTGTGAAAATTTTTGTATTATGTGGATCTTATATAATAACTACTTAGTCATCTGTTAGTGCGATAAATGCATAAAAGACTTGTGAAGTACTTCGATCTGATGGGGATGAAGCTGTTGTTTCTAGCATGTTGAATGACCATTATGGCAAGGGAAAGTATTTACGGAATAGATTGCGTACGGAATAGATTGAGAAGACTTATTGAGTCAAGTACATCAACATCAAGAATCAATGGAAATTGTAGCTGTGATCCCCGTGCCGGTGGCACGTAAAAAGCACCATCCGAATCGTGGCCGATACCAGCACCGTCTTGACTGGCTTCCGTGCCAGTGGCACATAAAAAGCACCAACTGATTGTGGCTGTTGCCAGCTTCGTCTGGCACCTGTGCTGGTGGCATATAAAAAGTACCCACTACACTCACGGAGTGGTTGGCGTTAGGAAGGGCATCCAGCAGTAGAAAGATTGCCAGATCAGACTGGAGCCTGGTGCAGCCTCCTGGATTCCCAGACCCTGGTCAAACCGTCCAATCCATGCTAGCATGGAAAACGGACGTTAAACGATGATGATGATGTTAGTTAGTTAGTTAGTTAGTTAGTTAGTTAATTTGGCTCAAAAGCAAATAGCAAGGCCATGTAGGGGGACATGGAGTTAAGTACAGGGTGGTGTTCATGTAAAGAGTTCAGGCCACTTGAGGTCCAGGGAGGCTTTGAACAAAGCGGTCGTCGGCATCTTCACCATCTCGTCTGGCAGCTTGTTCCACGGATCCGCAACCCGGACGGAGAAAGCCCCTCTCCTTCGATTGAGATGAAATCGTCGCAGGTAGAGCTTTGCGGAATGACCCCGCAGCCGACGCTCTGGAGCAGGAGTGAAGAACAGCTCTTTCGAGAGGTTACACTTTCCGCTTATAATGTTGTGGGCGAGAATGAGATCACCACGGCGGTGGCGTTTTTCAAGGGAATAAAGGACGAGCGTCCTCAGCCTTTCTTCGTAGAACAAATTTTTGAGACCATGAACCATGCGGGTAGCCAGCCTCTGGACTCTTTCGAGATGCTGTATGTCTTTGAGGAGATAAGGAGAAGAGGTTTGAATGATGATGATTGTATGGAAGCAGAATGTAAAGTGACAGGATTGGTGTATAGACGTGGTAATTCTTAAATCCAGAATACAGAACACAGAATATAGAAAGTATATTTATCAGGAGTGCAAATTGTTCAGTGTAGGACAACATATGTAATGAGATCATTCATTTGAAAAGATAACGAAGAGAAAAATGTAACTTCAAAGGACGACGAATATTGAAAACGGTCCTGAAATATAAGATTTAACATTACTGGCAATATTTCGATATTTGTAAACATGAAAACGAAGGAAGTGACAACAAGAAAAAAAAGAAAAGAAGTAAACTGAATTACAGAAATGATAAAAAGAAACAGAATTGTAATTTTCAGATATTTGAAACGGAAGACTGAAACAGAAAGCAAAAATCAGGAAAAAAAACAAAAAAAGAAACCTTGAAAAGCAAAGAAAATATGAATGAATGAGCAAAATATTTATGCAAGACAAGAATACAACCGTAATTTGTTGTAATTTAAAACGGGAAATGAAATCATCAAACAAGATTTTCACAAATGTATGCTTCCAATCACCATGAATGGGTGTCAAGAAACTGTTAATGGGCAGATATGATGGTTGGCTTATGCACTTGTGCTGCAAAAATAAGTTTCAAAGAGGCAAAAGATTTCAAAGATATATATATATATATGTATCACAATTGTAAGGACGTGAGTTCAGTTTCTGGTGATGCGTTGTTTTCATGAGCAAGACATTTTATTTCACGTTGCTCTAGTCCACTCAGCTGGCAAAAATGAGTAGTACCTGTATTTCAAAGAGCCAGCCTTGTCCCACTCTGTGTCACACTGAATCTCCCTGAGAACTATGTTAGGGGTACACTTGCACACTAATTTCATGAGCAAGCTGTTCCATTGATCATATCAGCTGGGACCCACACCACTGTAACTGACAGAGTGCTCCCTTATATATATATATATATATATATATATACAAAGTAAGATAGGGGTTATGGGTGTAACCCACTATGGTATAGTATTTATCCAATTTACTTACAGCCGAAACAGCTGTAAGAAGTGATTTTAATGATTTCAATAATTCATATTATGATTTTTATAATTTTCATAATTTGTGTTATTATCTTATATGTATTGAATTATAAGATATATATGTATGCTATTAAAGCTCTCATTTTGCTAAATGAATAAATAATCCAATATTCTAATATCCAAAAGTTGATGAACAAACTAAATTTGTTTCTCCATTTTCTTATTTGTATTATATATATATATAAATATATATATGTATTTATGTATGTATGTATATCTTTCATCTTTTACTTGTTTCAGCCATTTGACTTTAGGCCATGCTGGAGCACTGCTTTGAAGGGTTAGAGCCAGTCAAGCTAATCAACCTTAGGACTTATTTTTAAAGCCTAGCACTTTTTCTAATGGTATCTTTTGTCGATAGTTACAGGGATGTAAATACATCATCACTGGTTGTCATGTGGTGATGGGAAACAAACACAGATACATACACACACACACACACACACTTAGATATCTATCTACCTGTTTACGATGGATTTCCTTCAGTTTCCTACAACCAAATCCACTCACAAGACCTTAGTCGGCCTGAGGCTGTAGTAGCAAACATTTGCCCAAAGTGCCATGCAATGGGACTGAACCCAGAACCATGTGGTTGAGAAGCAAGCTTCTTACCACACAGCCACGTCTGTATGTATGTGTATATATATATATATATATACAATACACATCTGCTTTAGTAGAGTACAGAGCGTACTATCAATTCATATATGACAAAAGAGCAGGACTTATGTAATCATATTCATTAGCTAACAGCAGTTTCTGCAATCAGGTGCAATGCACTCAGAGTTGAGTGCTTATGTAACATCTTATAGCTTCCTCAGAGCTATTAAAATTAAGTGTATTCTTATTCTGGAAAGCAGAATGTATGTATGTGTGTGTGTGAATATATATATACATATAGAAACAGAGGGAGAGAGATAGATAGAAAGAAGCAGACTTAGATAGATAGATACGCACACATGTATATGTATACACACACATATGTATGTGTGTGTGTACATATATATGTGTGCGTATCTATTTATCCATCTATCTGTCTGTGTCTGCTTCTCTGTCTGTCTATCTCTCTCCCCCCGTGTGTGTGTATACACACATACATACATTCTGCTTTCCAGAATAAGAATACACTTAATTTTAATAGCTCTGAGGAAGCTATAAGATGTTACATAAGCACTCAACTCTGAGTGCATTGCACCTGATAGCAGAAACAGCTGTTAGCTAATGAATATGATTACATAAGTCCT
This sequence comes from Octopus sinensis, assembly GCF_006345805.1. Taxonomy (NCBI): domain Eukaryota; kingdom Metazoa; phylum Mollusca; class Cephalopoda; order Octopoda; family Octopodidae; genus Octopus; species Octopus sinensis. Next base: position 2,890,989 of record NC_042999.1, on the reverse strand, counting down.
GCTTTTTTTATCATATATGAATTGATATTAAGCTCTGTGATCTCCTATTTTTTTTACTCTAAAGCAGATGTGTATTAACTTCTAACAACTGGTTATTAGTATTGCTATGCCTAAACGAAATCATATAATACATATATATATATGGGAGGAGGGCGTGCATGTATGTATGCATTAAAAATCCATAAACTTTTGTGTCTTCTGCCATTGGAAAAAGATAAGAACCACCCATAGATATTATAGATCTTTTGTAGACAGAGATATTATGGAAGCAGTTATTACAGATGTTAGAGTTGCGAATCTTTTGTTGCTCAAGAAATAATCTGAGAATATACCAATAATGTATTTAAAATCAATAATTAATATTTTTGATGATATCGGATCAATATTTCGTGTTTCTTTCTCGTGCATCTATGGATTGTATTATCTGATCACAGGTGATTTGCTGTAAAATCCCCCCCCCCCCAAAAAAAAGCAAAACAAGAAAGGAAAATGTAACACATTTCTAGCTTACAATGACATGACATGGAAAGGTGGATCTCGTTGTCAGACTGCAATAATTCTGGGAAGAAGGTATTCCCAGAGCGGCTTCAATGATTTTGAATCATCAGCAGAGAAAATGGAATGAAAATTGGGAAACAAAAAGGAGGAAGAAGGAAAGAATATGTTACTCACTTCAAATGAGGAAGGGAGAGGAAAAAATAATTCATTTCAAATGAAATCACCTTCTTTGTAATGTTTCGGCAATAAATGTCTTCATTTGATCAAACGAAAATGATCACAAAAGCTGCCAAGGGGTTTAAACCTGAAAATAAAATAATAAAATTAATAAGATCTGCATAGAAATGTTCTTTAATCATTTTATTTAAGAATACGAATTACTGTGTGTGTGTGTGTTTTTGTTAGCGTTAGTTACTTCCTGCCAAGAACAGTGCTTTTATGAAAAAAAAAAAAAAAATGGATAAAATTAAATGAAAACTCTGTTATAGGTGTATCTTGATATCATAGTATAGATTCGAGAAGTTTAAATTCTACAACATTTTCCAACAATCTTAATTTTTATCCTGTTTGATATGAAAAATTGATTTCGTTCAAATTTTTTGCTTTCTTTGTGTTTTTTTGGTGTGTTGTTGCTGTTCCTTCCTCTTTTGTGATTCCATAAATCTTTTTCGACATTTTTTGTCAAGAAATTCAAATCAGTTATATTTCTGCATTCATGAAAAAAAAAAAAAAAAAGAATTAAAAAAAAATGTAAAGAGAAAGAATCAAACATGTAATAAAAACAAAACAATGAAAAATCAGACAAAAGAGGTAAAAAAAAACCGAAGGTAAAATAAAACAAAATTTCTGGTAATATCACTAACATATTGGCACTTAATCACCAATAATCTTTATCTTGATCACAATCTTCCTCTGTATGTGACACAGATGACATTTTGCCAATAGTTTCTTAAAACTACATTGGAGTTATTGCTATTCCCATCGTCTGCCATCAAATAAAATCACTTGTCTCTTGTACACAGTCTTAGAGGATTTATAGAATTATCTTTCCTTTACAACTGAAATTGAACTAATGCTATAAAAAAAATGTCTCCTCCTCCTCTTCATTGTTGTTTTTCTTGTTCTTCTTCCTCTTCTTGTTCTTGTTCTTGTTCTTCTTTTTGTTCTTCCTCTTCTTTTTCTTTTTGTTGTTGTTGTTGTTGTTGTTCTTCTTCTTTTTTTCTTTTTGTTGTTGTTGTTGTTGTTCTTCCGCTTCTTCTTCTTCTTGTTTTCTTCTTCTTTTTGTTCTTGTTGTTCTTCTTCTTCCGCTTCTTCTTCTCCTCCTCCTTCTCCTCCTCCTTCTCCTCTTTCTTCTTCTTCATCTTCTTCTCCTTCTTCTTCTTTTTCTTCTTCTTCTTCTTCTCCTTCTTCTTCTCCTCCTCCTCCTTCTTTCCCTTCATTCTTCATAGCAAAACTAAGAAAATAAATATCTTTGAATACCTTAACAGAGATGAAAGTAAATTTGCCAAGCAAACTATAAGAAAAATATAAATTTATTGAAAATAAAGAACTGAACAACATTGAACTGGATTTGTTTTGGTTTCTTTTATTTTTATTTTTATTTTCTTTAGCACTGTATTTGCAATGATAGTTTGTATTTCCATCAATAAAAATAGAAAAAAAGACGAATTTCATTTGTCAAAGAATTTTCTGAAAACAAAAAAACAAAAAATCAATTATTCTTTCACGTTTTAAGTCAAACTTAAGATCCACCGGTAAAGGAATCATCGATAGAGAATTGATCGACCAGAGGAAGAAGCTATGTTAGATATCTTGTCGTCAATGCTGTGTTCATAACCGAGACATTTAACTATTATTTTTTTTTTTTTCCAATCCACTTAAATAGATACCGCAAAGTAGGAATTTAATTATTGCTGTATGTTCAGGTAGCACTGTAAAACTATTGACAAATTTAGTGAGTCTTGTTCCTTAATTCGTCCTTAATAATACATTTTATTAGGTAGGCTACATGTGAAGGTGAGAATGGCCACATTAATATTTATGTGTTTCCGTGTGTATTATAAGCTGGAACATGTTGATTTACATATGTACAAAAATTATCTGGATATAACATCATGCATGAGATAGTAAGCGTGACGTAGTAAGTCTTCACTGCATAAAATATTTATATATAAATCTTTTATGGTTATTAAAGACAAACTGGCTCCATGCTAGTGGCACATAAAAGGGCACCATTCGAGTGCGATCATTACCTATTTCTTTATTACCCACAAGGCGCTAAACACAGAGGGGACAAACAAGGACAGACATAGGTATTAAGTCGATTACATCGACCCCAGTGCGTAACTGGTACTTAATTTATCGAGCCCGAAAGGATGAAAGGCAAAGTTGACCTCGGTGGAATTTGAACTCACAACGTAGCGGCAGACGAAATACCGCTAAGCATTTCGCTCAGCGTGCTAACGATTCTGATCATTACCAACGTCGCCTTACTGGCACTTGTGCTGGTGGCATGTGTAAAAAGATTCGAGCGAGGTCATTGCCAGTACTGCCTGACTGGCCCCTGTGCTGGTGGCATGTAAAATGCACCCACTACACTCTCAGAGTGGTTGGCGTTTGGAAGGGCATCCAGCCGTAGAAACTCTGCCAGATCAAGATTGGAGCCTGGTGCAGCGGTCTGGTTCGCCAGTCCTCAGTCAAAATTGTCCAACCCATGCTAGCATGGAAGGCGGACGTTAAACGATGATGATGATGAAAATAACAAAATTGACTGACAGCGATTTGTGTAGCACCTGAGGTGGTTCTGATTGAAGATTGAATATCTTAGCTTCAGTCAAAACCTTTGGCAGGACTAAAAATCACAAAAATTTGCTTTCAAGTCTACCACTTATTTAGATGCCCCAGGTTAGCTGTTTGTTTGAAGTATATTCACATAATTTATCTTTTATCTTTTACTTGTTTCAGTCATTTGACTGTGGCCATGCTGGAGCACCACCTTTAATCGAGCAAATCGACCCCGGGACTTATTCTTTTGTAAGCCCAGTACTTATTCTATCGGTCTCTTTTGCCGAACTGCTAAGCAACGGAGACATAAACACACAAGCATCGGTTGTCAAGCAATGCTAGGGGGACAAACACAGAGACACAAACACACATACATACACATACACACACACACACACACACACACACACACACACACACACACACATATATATATATATATATATACGACGGGCTTCTGTCAGTTTTCGTCAACCAAATCCACTCACAAGGCTTTGGTTGACCCGAGGCTATAGTAGAAGACACTTGCCCAAGGTGCCATGCAGTGGGACTGAACCTGGAACCATGTGGTTGGTAAAAAAGCTACTTACCACACAGCCACTCCTGCGCCTATGTATTAACGCCCTATATAACCAAGTGATTGGAAAGTAAGCTTCTTACCACACAGCTACACCTGTGCCTATATAACCTGTGAACAAAGACGGAATATAAGAATACATGTGTTTTGAGTATTCTTAAGTGGTTCTTTCACAATGCAAATGCTTCAGTTTCCATAGAAAATCTCTAAGGAATTCACTTATTAAACTTGTGGTGGTGGCCATGGAATATCTCGTTCGTTGTTGTTGTTCGATCAATGGAATTGGACTTCCCACAGACATACTCTTTTACTCTCTCTCTCTCTCTTTTACTCTTTTACTTGTTTCAGTCATTTGACTGCACCCAAGCTGGAGCACCACCTTTAGTCGAGCAAATCGACCCCAGGACTTATTCTTTGTAAGCCTAGTACATACTCTATCGGTCTCTTTTGCCGAACCGCTAAGTTACGGGGACGTAAACACACCAGCATCGGTTGTCAAGCGATGTTGGGAGGACAAACACAGACACACACACACACACATATATATATATATTTGATGGGCTTCTTTCAGTTTCCGTCTACCAAATCCACTCACAAGGCTTTGGTCGACCCGAGGCTATAGTAGAAGACACTTGCCCAAGGTGCCATGTAGTGGGACTGAACCCAGAACCATGTGGTTGGTATAATGTAATTCTCTGACAGAATCGGAGTGTTACAATGTATGAGGAAGCTATGCCTTTTGAATTACTGGCACAGTCCACCTGACTTGATTCAAATACACTTTATGTCTTCTCAACTTCGTTAACAAACAAAGTAGCAAGCAGGCAGAATTGTTAGCACTCTGGGCAAAATACTTAGCGGAATTTCATCCATTTTTACGTTCGGAGTACAACTTCCACTGAATCTGACTTTGTTTTTCATACTTTTGGGGACATCATCATCATGATGATCATCATCATTTAACATCCGCTTTCCATGCTAGCTTGGGTTGGACAACTTGACTGAGGTCTGGCAAACCAGACTCCAATCTGATCTGGCAGAGGTTCTACAGCTGGATGCCCTTCCTAATGCCAACCACTCCAAGAGTGTAATGGGTGCTTTTACATGCCACCAGCATGAGGGCCAGTTTGGTGGCACTGGCAACGGCCACGCCCAAATGGTGCTTTTTATGTGCCACCAGCACAAGTGCTAGTAAGGTGATGCAGTAACGATTACGCTCGAAGCAACGTGGTAATGATCACGAAATACCAGTTGAGTACTGGGGTCGAAGTAATCAACTAGTCCTCTTCCTTGATCTTTCTGGTCCTGTGCTAAAATTTGATACCAATTTCACAAAGCATGGAGTCGATCCAGGGCTATAAAAATTGCATTAAACAATGATGCAATACAGTGGGATCGAACCCAGGATCTTCTGGTTGCCAAGCAAACTTCTTAACCACTCGGCCTTCCTGCATCTTGCTAAACAAGTACAACACTCAAAGACTTCCTATAATTTATTGCAAAACTTCTTAATCGAACCAAAAATTCGAATTCATTTTAGAAAAGCTATAAACATCAAAATATCATATTTCGCTTTTTCTTCCAGAAATTGAGACTTCGGTTTTTGCTTAATTAAAAGTGACTAACTAATTAAAATTGTATCCACTTCATAAAAAATAAATTAAAATCTCGAATGTGAAGAAATTGCTAAAGATCTATGTTGGTATCATTTATTCATTAGGTGAGTTCATAATTTGATAATTTCAATTGCCATGGTGAATGTAGAATTAAGTGTCTTCAGTCACATTGTTCATCTGAGTGGGTAGAGAAATAAAGTGGTTTTGTTACTTAGGTTGCAGAGATAAACTGTGCCAGTTCCATACTTAAATATTTATCGGTATATGGACAGAGTTTCCGAGTATATGTTAAGTATATTAGTTGCAGACGACACTATGTCGCACCATTGAACAATCAGCTTTAACGAATCAGAAGTAAACAACTTTTACTTTATCATTTCCTCAATCACATATATTTGATACGCAAAAAACAGAAATTTCACAATATTGGTTACAGCAGGCATGTCAAACAGGCGTTGCTAGAGGTTTAAAAATGAGGAATTCTAAATATAATTTGATTAATAAAAACAGGATTATTGATAATACCATTCTATATTTAAGAGATGAGGAATTATATACATTATTTACATTTGACGGATATTTCTCTTCATCTTGTTTGTTGTTAACACAACATTTCAGCTGATATACCCTCCAGCCTTCATCAGGTGTCTTGGGGAAATTTGAGCCTGGATTCTCATTCCTAAGGTATTTTTCGATATTATTATTATTATTATTATTATTATTATTATTATTATTATCATTTAGGTCATGGCCTGGAATAAAACTCAGAATCTTGGAGTTAAGAGCATAGGCAACTAACCCCAAGATTCCAGGCAGTGGCCTGAATAATAATAATAATAATAATAATAATAATAATAATAACTTTCCATACAATAACCATCAGAGCATCACAACAAATCACAGCACATACCCAAGGCACACAGAGCTGCGCTCGGTAGTGAAGTGAAAGCACGCTAAAAAAAATAAAACTACTGAATAATAATAATAATAATAACATTGAAAAATACCTTAGGAATGAGAATCCAAGTTCGAAATTTCCCCCAAAGAGCTGATGAAGGCTGGGGAGGTATATGCTTTGGTCAGCTCAAGGCTATAGTAGAAACACTTGTCCAAGGTGCTATACAGTGAGACTGAACCCAGAACCATGTAACTAGGAAGCAATTAAAAAATAATTACTCAACATTAATGATCATGAGTAGCAGAGCTGATAAATTATTCTTTTCTACTCTAGGCAAAGGCCCAAAATTTTTTGGGGAGGGGGCCAGTCGATTAGATCGATCACCATTATGCAACTGGTACTTAATTTATCAACCCTGAAAGGATGAGAGGCAAAATCGCCCTTGGTGGAATTTGAGCTTAGAACATAAAGACAGATGAAATACCACTAAGTATTTCGCCCAGCGTGCTAACATTTCATATTTCTTTATTTCCCACAAGGGGCTAAACAAGAACAAATAAAAGGATTAAGTCGCTTATATCCACCCCAGTGCATAACTGGTATTTATTTAATCGACCTTGAAAAGATGAAAGGCTAAGTCAACCTTGGCGGAATTTGAACTCAGAACATAGCGGCAGACAAAATACTGTTAAGCATTTTGCCTGGTGTGCTAACCTTTCAGCCATCTTGCCACCTTAGAGCTGATAAATTACTGTCAAGAGGCTGACGGGTGAACAGTTTGTAAGATGTTAACAGTGGTGTGTTAGAAAGACTATTGCTGAGTCAAAGAAATGGGTTGGAATGTAAAGAAAGGATTTGAAACTAGAGCATAACTGAGAAGAACTAAACACTTCAAGAACAGTTGGCTTGGCATTGAACCATTATTATCAATGTACCGTCCATCCTTCAAGAATTCTTAGAAAATCTTTATATATATAAGTGAAGTTGTGTGTCTGTCTCCTACGATTTAGATTCCTAACTACTCCCACATTTTGCGGTGCAGTTTAACCAAAACCGGGTATCTTATAGTCGTGATTCATATTGAGCCCTTCTGGGTATTAGCGCACGTCTACGATGAGTCTACGATTTAAAAAAAAATTTACCATCATTTTTTTCCCATTTTTAATGCATTTTTTTTGCTATTATATAAGGGACGTAACTCTCTAAAAATGTATTATTAAATCTCAGAACGTAAAAAGCTACAGTAACACCCCCCTTTGTGTTTAGCCATATTGAGATGGCTATTATACTTTACATCTCTAAAAATGCTTATATAGTTATTTCCCTTAAAAACCCGAGCAACGCTGGGCAATACTGCTAGTATAATTATAAGAAAATAAGAGGTAAAAGAACTGTTTCTGTATGTTAAACAACAACAGCAGCAACAGCAACAACAGCAACAACACCAAAATTCTAATTATCTGTTATATGATATTTGTGAAAGGAAAATACCATTTTAGCTGTTTAAGAAGTGAAATAAATCTGCTACTTTTTCTGATATTCTTTCAAAGAATCGCTTTATAATGTTTTCTTCATTTCTTCAGTTCACCATTCCATATCGAACTGCTAATTGCATGTTAGAGAAAAAAGATGTTTTTATCTCACAAAAGATTTGTAACCTTTTATCATTTGATAACCTGTTGGTAAAAAATTGTATAACCTTTTATTTTGTACATGTTTGCAAAGGAAAAATATCCTCTCAATATGCGTTCAATTTTAAAGATTCAATATCATATATGGATCTATTTCATGTGTGGTGCTGAAAAGTTCCTGGCTTTGCGTAAAAGAGGATACAAGAGGATCAGTTAATTATGATTTTATTCAACACTAGCAGTATCGCCCGGTGTTGCTCGGGTTTGTAAGGGAAATAACTATAAAGCATTTTTAGAGAGTTATAGCGAAAAAATAGCAAAAAAATGCATTAAAAATGGAAAAAAAATGATGGTAAATTTTTTTAAAAATCGTTGACTCATCGTAGACATTTTTAGAGAGTTACTTCCCTTATATAATAGCGAAAAAATGCATTAAAAATGGGAAAAAAATGATGGTAAATTATTTTTAAAATCGTAGACTCATCGTAGACGCGCGCTAATACCCAGAAGGGCTCGATATGAATCACGACTATAAAATACCCGGTTTTGGTTAAACTGCACCGCAAAATGTGGGAGTAGTTAGGAATCTAAATCGTAGGAGACAGACAGACACACAACCTTACTTTTATATATAAAGGTAATCCCCTCTCAGATAAACATACTTATTGAAGCACTCCTTCAGTTTTTCTAAACCCTGTACAAGAATTTGCGAAGTTAGCACTCCAACCAGGCCTTTCGTGACTCCCTTAAAGCCAAGAACTTTTCAACAACCCCTCGTATATATATACATATATATATCTATGTATGTATATGTGGTCTGATCAATAAGTATCAGATCACGGATATATAATGTGTATACACATATACATTTATATCTCTGTGTATATGATGGTTAGAAATCGTATATATACATGTATGTATGCAGTGGCGGACTGGCCAGGTTGCCAGCTTGCCTGATGGCAAGTAGGCCCCAGTGACATTAAAATCCATAAGCCAGGTGTTGAGGGGCTAAAGTGTGATGGAAGGACAAGTGCATGTGTCGTGCTACCCAGCATTATATAAGAGTGGACAGGTGTAGCTGGAAGGAAGACAGAGATGGTGGTGATGGGATACCAGAGCATATCAAGATACAAAGTATATGAGAGGATAAAGACAGTGGACCAGGCAAGAGAGAGCTACTAATAGTTTGTTGCTGTGGAGACACGTGTCTCCACAGCAAGAAACTATTAGTAGCTTGTATCTTTATACTTGTACATCAAATGACATACACACACACATATATGTATGGAGAGAGCAAGAGAGAGAGAGGGGGACGAGAGAGAGAGAAAGAGAAAGAAAGAAAGAAAGAAAGAGAAAGAGAGAGGGAGAGAGAGAAACAGAGAGAGAAAAAAAGAAAGAGAGAAAGGGAGAGAGAGAGAAAGAAAGAGAGAGAGAGAGTGATTATCTTATTGTTTTATAGGCTTCAGACATCAGTCTGCAACTGGTGTACCACCTTTGAAGATGTGTAGAATGAAAAATAAGACAGTATTAAAAGAAAAAATACAGTAATTTAAACATTTTAATGGCTTCTATTATTGATTAATATAAATGCTCTGAAGACTGTTTCCTAATTGGAATTGTGAATATAAATATATTTATATGATACTAATTTCTAAGTAGGATTATCTAAGAGATGCTGAAGATATAATTTTCATGAAATTAATTTTAGAGATATTTGCCATCTTTACACTGCTACAAAGAAACAGCATGATGCTCCCCTCCCACAGTTTACTTCCCCCCATATCACACGTCTCCCACACAACGCATATCGCCTCCCACGCAATTTATGTCATTGCCTACACAATTCCCACCACCTACATGCTGTGATGTTAACAGAGCAGACTCAAGTGTAATCAGTAGATGTTTTTTTTTTGTAAAAAGGTTATGTGGTAATTAAGGCATTCCGTGATTTGAACCACCCCCACCTTTGTTCATCGCTCACTGTGTCCACCTCTATGTATCCCTCATCGTCTCAATGCCCCTGTACAACTTTTTTTCAGCTCCCACCTCACTCACCTCACTCACCTTACGTCATCTCGCTTTTTAAAACTCTTTAACCCTTTAGCATTTAAACTGGCCATATCCGGCCCAAAGTAGTCTGCCTGTTTTATGTTCAAACTGGCCAGATCTGGTCTCTCACACCAACCCTACAATATCGTTATAAAAATTAACAGCTACCTCATCAAAATCTCATAGCTACAAGATAATGCATGATTAGTTCAAAACAATATGGATAAAAAAGCATAAATTTTGGCAGAATAATGTGAACACTAAAGGGTTAACTTGTTTCAGTCACGTGACTGTGGCCATGCTGGAGCACTGCCTTTAGTCAAGCAAATCGACCCCAGGACTTATTCTTTGTAAGCATAGTACTTATTCTATCGGTGTCTGTTGCCGAACCGCTAAGTTACGGGGACATAAACACAACAACAACAGTTGTCAAGTAATGTTGGGGGGACAAACACAGACACACAAACATACGCACACACACACATATAATTATACATATATACGACGGGCTTCTTTCAGTTTCCGTCTACCAAATCCACTTAGAAGGCTTTGGTCAGCCTGAGGCTATAGTAGAAGACACTTGCCCAAGGTGCCACACACAATGGGACTGAACCCAGAACTATGTAGTTCATAAGCAAGCTACTTACCACACAGCCACTCCTATGCCTCTCTATTTCTTGTCTACCTAGGTATTTTTTTTTGGTAATGTAATGTTGGTTTACACCTACCTCATTTACATATTCCTATTTATCACTTCCTCCTCCTCATCGGCCCACTCTTATTTTCCTTCATCTTCTCCTCAAACTGATATTCACCATTGACCATGCCTTCACCCAAGTTCACCATTCATTGCATTCACCACTGTCCTCATCTCTAACCATCACCTGTCACTTTCCTTTCACACTTCCATAAACTTACCTACTTATCTTCTCTTTTCGACTTTGTCCCTATTCTTCCTTATTGTTTCTTTTTTGTAATATGAAGGTGATCTGGGACATCATGTTTCCACCTTATTTCCTCCTTTTCTGCTAAGATAAACACATGCCTATTCTACAAGAAGTCACTTCTTCCTGTCCTTCTGTAATACTTTAGCTTCTCAACACTTGGCACAAAACACCAGTTTCAATATTGCACCTTCATCCCAGTTGATGGTGAGGAGTCATGTCTTGCAAGTTACTTCGTAATCTCATTTGAGCCAATGCCATGAGAAAGCATAAAGTACATTCTTTAAAGTGGCTGACATTGCAAAGGGAAATCCAGCCATAGAAACCAGGAGAAAGCAAACACTGGAGCTCAATGCAGTTATCTGGCTCATCTGAAGCTGCCAAACTGTGCAACCCATGTCAGTGTGGAAGTCAGACATTAAACGATGATAATGGTGATGATGATGATGATGACGATGATGATGATAATGAAGAGGAGGAAGCGGAGGAGAAGAAAGAGAAATAAGATGGAGAGGGAAACCTTGTAATCTATTCTTGGATTATGAGTAGAATCAAAGGGTTTAATAAGAGATTGTCTGATACTGTATTAAAGTTATAAACTAAAATAAAGGGACAGCTTCATTGATTAATGTTAATAAAACACGATTAAAAGTTAATAAAATTTGTAAATACAATTTGAAATCGTGATATAAATCCAAACATTGACATTTTTATGTCCTTATCAAGATCTTACTATGTTACTGCACATGGAAAAATAAAGAATTTTTCAAAGAAGCCATGAACTTACAGAAGAGTCACATGTGGGAAAGGGAAACCCAGGAAGACATGGTTCACAGTAGTTGTAGGCTGATTACAAGATGCTGAGCCTCACAGAGGAGATGACAAAGGATCAAAACGGTTGACGATTTGCTGTTCTCAGGAGGATGTGTCCATTACAGCAAACATGAGGTCCTAAATATATTGTCTAAGCTTGTATGACCGTCAACAGCCATTTTGTCCATCAACCATTTTCCAATTCCCATCCTGCCAACAAACCGCCCTTCTCAGAATTCTATTACGTCTCCTAACTCTTTGTACAACCAGTTATTATGTCAACCCTACTTCAATTTTGATGTTCTTATCAAGATTTTCCTACAATGTCATACAATAATAATCAAAGAACATTTCTGGCCATTGCCAACCTCCCCTGGCACCTGTGCCGGTGGCATGTAAAAAGCACCATCCATACGTGGTCGATGCCAGCGCCACCTTGACTGGCTTCCGTGTCGGTGGCACGTAAAAAGCACCAACTGATCGTGGCCGTTGCCAGCCTCCCCTAGCACCTATGCCAGTGGCACGTAAAAGCACCCACTACACTCACGGAGTGGTTGGCGTTAGGAAGGGCATCCAGCTGTAGAAACTCTGCCAGATCAAGATTGGAGTCTGGTGCAGCCATCTGGTTCAGTGGACCTCAGTCAAATTGTCCAACCCATGCCAGCATGGGAAGCGGACGTTAAACGATGATGATGATGATGATATTACAGATGACCGAAAACCAATAACATATGGGCTTCAATTCATTTAGAATATTGATCTCTTGGATTACATTGTAGTTTTTTATCCAGAAACTTTCTTATTGGTTGTTGTTGCTGTTTCGCTTCCAGGTGTGGCTTAGTGGTTAAAATATTTGGTTCATGGTTGTAAGCTCATGAGCTCAGTTTCTGGTGATGTGTTGTGTCCTTGAGCAAGACACTTTATTTCATTTTGCTCCAGTCCACTCAGCTGGCAAAAATGAGTTGTACCAGTAATTTCAAAGGATCCAGCCTTGTCACACTCTGTGTCCAGCTGAATTTCCCTGAGAATCTAAGTTAAGGGTACACATGTCAGTGGAATACTCAGCCACTTGAATGTTAGCTTCACGAGCAGGCAGTTACATTGGTCAAATAAATTGGAAGCTGCATTGTCATTACTAACGAACGTCCAGTTTAAATTTCAAGTCAAACCTGACTGAGAAGATCTGCAATCAAGACACTCTTGGTGAGATTGTTTTGACTTTCTTTTAACCCTCTAGCATTTAAACCGGCCATAACAGGTCAAAAGTATTCTGCCTGTTTTATGTTCAAAATGGCCAGATCTGGTCTTTCACACCAACCCTACACTATCGTTTTAAAAATTAACAGCTACCTCATCAGAATCTCATAGCTACAAGATAATGCATGATTAGATCAAAACAATGTGCATAAAAAAGGATTAACTTTGGCAGAATAATGCGAACACTAAAGGGTTAAGGCAAAATGTACCTAAGGTTACACCATACAATGTATCAGCACACGTTTTTAAGACAGTAGGTAACAGGACACGATTTGAGAAAAAGATTTTGCAGCTATTTTTAGCAGGTTGTGAAACAAGACAAAGGGTCTCTCAGATACTTCATACTTGTTAGGGGAAGCACTCCGTCGGTTACGCTGATGAGGGTTCCGGTTGATCCGAATCAACGGAACAGCCTGCTCGTGAAATTAACGTGTAAGTGGCTGAGCACTCCACAGACACGTGTACCCTTAACGTAGTTCTCGGGGATATTCAGCGTGACACAGAGAGTGACAAGGCCGGCCCTTTGAAATACAGGTACAACAGAAACAGGAAGTAAGAGTGAGAGAAAGTTGTGGTGAAAGAGTACAGCAGGGAACGCCACCATCCCCTGCTGGAGCCTCGTGGAGCTTTTAGGTGTTTTCGCTCAATAAACACTCACAACGCCCGGTCTGGGAATTGAAACCGCGATCCTATGACTGCGAGTCCGCTGCCCTAACCACTGGGCCATTGCGCCTCCACTCATACTTGTTAGTTTAGTTTTAAAACAACACAGCAAAGTAATTTTCAATTAGAATATAGAGAAATTAAATTAGAAGCCAGATAATTAACAGCAGGAACTCATATTTATATCTCTCAGAATTATAAAACAAATACACAGATCTAGTAAGATAAGTTCTTCACCAATCTCACACACTATCACCTGTTAAAGATCTGATTGGAATGAAAATATTCAGGTATGATTTTCTCTGTAAAGATTAACAACTTGTTTAAAATCTGAAACAACAAGCAGAAATTATTTTTATTGTACGTAACAATACGAGATTTAATCTTTTGCTATTTCATGATAATCATTTTACATTATGCGTCCAATTACTTGAAACTGATTCGATGTGTTTATCTCTTCATACAGTCATAATTTTAAGACAAAAAAAAAATTTGTTTGTTTCCTAAATTGTCGCGATAAACATGGAGAAAATATATATAAATGAGAAATTGGAAAATTTTAAGTCTCTTATTCACTGCACTGTTGTTTGTTTCTAACTAGTTAAAGTTGTATTTGTTTAGAAACTATGTAACATAAATACGAGTGGCTGTGTGGTAAGTAGCTTGCTTACGAACCACATGGTTCCAGGTTCAGTCCCACTGCATGGCACCTTGGGCAAGTGTCTTCTACTATAGCCTTGGCCCGACCAAAGCCTTGTGAGTGGATTTGGTAGATGGAAACTGAAAGAAGCCCATCGTATATATGTATATATATATATATATATGTATGTGTGTGTATATGTTTGTGTGTCTGTGTTTGTCCCCCCCACCATCACTTGACAACTGATGCTGGTGTGTTTACGTCCCTGTCACTTAGCGGTTTGGCAAAAAGAGACCGATAGAATAAGAACTGGGCTTACAAAGAATAAGTCCCGGGGTTGATTTGCTCAACTAAAGGTGGTGCTCCAGCATGGCCGCAGTCAAATGACTGAAACAAGTAAAAGAGTAAAAGAGAGAGAGTACCTATATTTTTATTGATATTTAGCAGAAGCAACAGAGTGACTCAAGGCCTGAAAATTCCGAATGTTGAAGTGCCAACACACGAGACTCTTGGACCTTGAGTCACTCTGTTGCTTCTACTAAATATTAATAAAAGTATATACATAAGCTCATAGTTTAAGTTCTATTTTTCCTCTTTGTATCATCATACCTGTACATACATACATACATGCATACATACATACATGTATATATATTCACCCATACATACATACATATATGCATGCATACATACATGTATATATACATACATATATACATACATGCGTACATACATACATGCATACATACATACATCCATACATGTATATATACATACAAAGATACATACATACATGTATATATACATTCACCCGTACATACATACATACATGCATACATACATACATACATACATGTATATATACATTCACCTATACATACATACATTCATGCATGCATACATACAAAGATACATACATACATGTATATATACATTCACCCGTACATACATACATGTATATATACATTCACTCATACATACATATATTCATGCATGCATACATACATACATTCACGCAACACATATATCCTCCCCTAAACACATATGTCCTTGTCATTTTATAGTTCAATTTTCCTCGCTTGTAGGGGCCAGATGGAATTGATCAAAATGGGTTTTCTACAGCTGGTTGTCCGTCTCATCACCAACCCCCACCTGTTTCCAAGTCAGGTAATATTTCCCCATGACCAGACATATTTTCATGGAAGATTGGAAATGAATGACCCTGCTTGTATGACAGTGATTCTTATTTATGACTGCCCCACGATGTAATGGCAAGAAAACAATAACACACGCACACATTTATATATGTGCAAATACATATAACACACACACACACATGTATGTGCATATACATATATACAAGATGTGCTTCTTTCAAGATTTTGGTCGGCTTGGAGTTATAATAGAAGAAACTTGCCCAAGGTGCCGTGCAGTGGGACTGAACTTGGAACCATGTGATTCGAAAGCAAACTTATCACACAGCCATGCCTGTGCCTGTATATATATGTGTGTGCTTGTGTATGTGTGGGCATGTGTGTATATATGTGTGTATGTGCGTGTTTGAGTGTGTGTGTGTGTTTATGTGTGTGTGTGTATGTATGCAAGCATGCTTGCTTGCATGTCTATCTATCTTTCTATCTTTCTATCTGTCTCTCTATCCATCCATCCATCTCTCTCTCTCTCTCTCTCTCTCTATCTATCCCTCTATTTATCCATCTATCTACCTACCTACCTACCTGTCTGTTTGTCTGTCTGTCTGTCTCTATCTGTCTATCTATCTATCTACCTACCTACCTACTTACCTGTCTGTCTGTCTATCTATCTAATCTATCTATCTACCTACCTACCTGTCTGTCTGTCAGTCTATCTATCTATCTATCTATCTATCTATCTATCTATCTATCTATCTATCTATCTATCTATCTATCTATCTATCTATCTATCTATCTACCTGTCTTCCTGTCTATCTATCTGTGTGTGTGTGTGCATGCATGCGTGCGTGTGTGGTTCACATTATTTCCTAACATTTGTGGAAGTGAATGATGAAGCTTTCCAGAACTTGGAATAATGTTAAAAGTGTATTTCCAAACTATTATGCAAATATCGTACACCTGAACTCACGATCCTACAAACACTTGCTATTGAAACGTTTTAAAATCTAATGTTTATTTAAATATCATTTCAACATCCATTTAATTATACAATAAAATAACGAAGTCTGAGGTAGCTCGCAATGTGGAAGACGACAATGATGAAATTAAAGTTGACATCGACAAAATTAAAGTTTACAATGATGAAATTAAAGTTGACGATGACAAGATCAAGATAGATAACAATGCAATCAAAACTGAAGATAATGGAATTGTGGCTGACGGTGACAAATTTGGGGTTGCCGTTGACAAGATTGAGGCTGATAATGAGGAATTTAAGAGGAAACCTTGGAACTCAAAATCCACTAAACTGTAAACATATCATGGCACTCCGTCGGTGATGGTGATGAGGGTTCCAGTTGATACAATCAATGGAACAGCCTGCTTGTGAAATTAACGTGCAAGTGGCTGAGTACTCCACAGACATGTGTACCCTTAATGCAGTTTTTGGGAAGATTCAGTGTGACACAGTGTGTGACAAGGCTGGCCCCTTTGAAATACAGGTACAACAGGAAGAGGAAGAAAGAATGAAAGAAAGTTGAGGTGAAAAGAGTACAACAGGGTTCGCCACTGCCCCCTGCCATAGCTTTGTTGAGTTCTATGTGTTTTCGCTCAATAAAAACTCTCAATGCCTGATCTGGGAATTGAAACTGCGATCCTACGACTGCAAGTCTGCTGCCCTAACCACTGGACCATTGCGCCTCCACCATAAACATAGATTAAATGATGGAAACAGTTCACTGATGTAAATAGTGTTAACTTGAACATTTCTCATTAATTTGCATTGCTTGTTTCAAATCCGTCAGTAGCTATAATTTTGAGAGTGATGGTCACTTCTGAACTGATCTGTATTCCACTAGATTCTCTATATGAAAACAAACCCTATGTTGATTCCTTCATAGCCAAATATATTGATGCTCACCAGCATCTCTTTCTCTGAGCTCTATAAATCAACTTGCAGCATTAGCTTTCGTTTATGATATGAAGGGCCAATTAATTATTCTAATTAAAAATGGGAAGAAATTGAGTGAAACGACTATGAAAAAGGAAAAGAGGCAGCCTACAAATTCCAAATTGAGCGAAATCTTAAAGGAGTGACTATCAAGGACCAGAAAAAGAGAAGACGATGGTAGTGAGATCCTTAAAGCAGCAGTTAGAAGGAAAAAGCTATTAGAAAAAAAAAGGGATTTTTGATTAACAAGAAGCTCAACACAGAAGCAATGTGCCTGGGAAGAGCAGTGGGTGATTTCTAGAAACACCAGTCAAACCTTCATCAAATAACGACTTAGCGCCATAAGGAATGAATGACATGTTGGATAATATTATATATTCTTAAAAATCTATGTCATGGAAAATTATGGGAAGGTCATAAATGGAAGATCTTAGACAATATATATGCTTGATTATGACTGATTGACCTGAGACTTAACATCAACAATACAAGGTGAATGAACTATAAATTTTAACTGAATATAATTGGTTCAATTACTCTTAAGATTGCCACCAGCTTCTCAACAAATGGAATGGTCATGGCTGGAATACTTATACCTTGGGCTTGCGTGATTAGGCTTGACTTGAGGCTAAGCAACAGCCATTATAATGACAAGATTAGCAGCATGAGGTGAATGAGTTATGAGCTGTAACTGAAACTACATAAATGGATCGATTCCCCAGCTGAAGATTACCTTCACATTCATGATCTTCCCAAAATAGTGTCCATCAATAACTAAATCTATATTTGCTAATATTCACATAGTCAAATAGTGTAAACTTCACTCAATGCAAGGTTCAGGAAAATGTCTAGGAAAATGTATTGAATTTAATCAGATGTAGTTAATAAAACTGATTTGGATAGAATCAAGCGAATTTACATGAGTAATTCAACCCCAAAATAAAATGCTATCATCATCATCACCATCATCACTGTTATCATCATCATCGTTGTTATCATCAATGTCATCATTATCATTGTCGTCATCATCGTCATCATCATAGTAGTTGTCGTCATTATGTCATCATCGTTGTTGTCGTCATGGTGATCAGGATCATGACCATTCTCATTTAACATCCACTTTTTCATGTTTGCATGGGTCAGATGAAAGTGGATGTGGCAGATTGTCTGTAACCGGATACCCCTCCTATCACCAACCCTCACCTGTTTCCAGACAAGCTAATATTTCGCTATGGGCAGAATTGCTTTTCGAAGAAGATTGAAAAAATAATCCTTTCCACTGCAGGCACAAGGCCTGAAATTTGGGGGAGGGGTAAGTCAATTACATCAACCCCAGTACTCAACTGGTACTTAATTTATTGACCCCCGAAAGGATGAAAGGCAAAGTCGACCTCGGTGGAATTTGAACTCAGAACGTAGTGGCAGACGAAATACTGCTAAGCATTTCGCCCGGCATGCTAACGTTTCTGCCAGATTGCCACCTTCGGCGAGTGGTATTTGCAATGGGCAAATACCACTAAGCATTTTGTCCTGCATGCTCATTATTCTGCCAGCTTGCAGCCTTCAAAAACTGAAAACAATCCTGATTGTATAATGGCAATGCTTATTTGCAACCATCAGCTGATGTCAAGCCTGGGTTGCACACAAACACACACACAAAAACACAAAGACACTCCCACATACATAGTCATATACTTGTATGATGGGCTTATTACAGTTTGCGTCTACAAAATCCGCTCACAAGGATTTGGTTGACCCGGGGCTCTTGTAGAACACGCTTGCCCATACATACATGCTAAGAACTGAATCGAAAACCACATGGCTGGTGAGCAAGCATCTTAACTACATGGCCTTGATTACAATATGTATATCTATGTATCCGAATGTGGCCATTGCCAGCGCTGCCTCGACTGGTGTCTCTGCCTGTGGCATGTAAAAAGCACCAACTGATTGTAGCCATTGCCAGCCTCACCTGGCACCTGTGTTGGTGGCATGTTAAAACAACCACTACACTCTCGGAGTGGTTGGCGTTAGGAAGAGCATCCAGCTGTAGAAACACTGCCTGATCAGACTGGAGCCTGGTGCAGCCTCCTGGCTTCCCAGACCCCGGTTGAACTGTCCAACCCATACTAGCATGGAAAATGGACGTTAAATGATGATGACGATGATGATGATGATGTATGTGCATCTCGCTCTCTCTGTCTGTCTATCTGTCTGTCTGTATGTATGTGTGTGTGTATGGGTGTAAGTCTGTATGCCTATGTATATATATATATCATCATCATCATCATCGTTTAACGTCCGCTTTCCATGCTAGCATGGGCTGGACAGTTCAACTGGGGTCTGGCAAGCCCGAAGGCTGCACCAGGCCAGTCAGATCTGGCAGTGTTTCTACAGCTGGATGCCCTTCCTAACGCCAACCACTCCGAGAGTGTAGTGGGTGATTTTATGTGCCACCGACACAGGTGCCAGACGAGGCTGGCAGACGGCCACGCTCGGATGGTGTTTTTTATGTGCCACCGACACAGGTGCCAGACGAGGCTGGCAGACGGCCACGCTCGGATGGTGTTTTTTATGTGCCACCGACACAGGTGCCAGACGAGGCTGGCAGACGGCCATGCTCGGATGGTGTTTTTTATGTGCCACCGACACAGGCATTAGGAAGGGCATCCAGCTGTAGAAACACTGCCAGATCAGACTTGAGTCTGGTGCACCTCCTGGCTTCCAAGACTCCAGTTGAACCGTCCAACCCATGCTAGCATGGAAAACGGACGTTAAACGATGATGACGATAATGATGATGATGTATGTGCATCATATATATATATATATATATATATATACATATATATTCATATCATTTCAATTTATATGGCAACTAGTAACAAACATATTTATGAGAATTAGCAGATCAAACATTTTTAACCTTGATGTATTGCCATAAACATTATATTTGCATTTGAACTTGTGTTTGAATTTTATTGTGCACATTAGATGGATGAATAGCCGATTGATAGATAGAGATGGTAGATAAGTTGGTGAATAGAGAGATTAAATAGGTACATATGTACATAGGTGAGTAAGAAGACAGGTAGATAGGCGGGCGGGCAGGCAGGTAGATGGGTATACAGGTAGGGAGGTGAAGAAATGGAATGATATAATCTGTTTATTCCTCAAAATGAAAAGTTTACAACTGATGAATACAGCATGACATCTATTAAAATAGATTCACAGCTTGAATAGATTATAAATTTCATCTCAGAATGGGAAAGCCTTTCCCAATAGCTATGAGTTAATCAAAGCGAATGACTAGAATGTAATAACCATTTTTGTTGTTGTTGTTGTTGTGTGAAGTATTGGCGCTTGCCGAAATGTTAAATGATGCTAAAACTATAACCACATTTGATAATAAGAGATGCTTTATGAAGAGGTATCCACTGACTGTTATTTGCTCTATGAATTGCATCTACGTTTGACACTAATGTTCGTTTTGCTTATTTACGAAGTTCATTTGTGTGATATTTGGTTATATAAGAGAAATGTAATGAGCTAATCCTCAGCTCAGCATGGCTTCCGGATCATCCACACACACAAACACAAGTATATATATAATATAATATATATACACACATATACATGCATACACTCACAAACACACATGTATATATAAATGAATGTATGTATATATAAACTGAAGTCATAGGAAATGGCATTGAAAATATATATACATAAAAATATACATATACAAATGTATATACTTATATAAATATAGATATAAATATATATATATACATACAAATATATATAAATATATATAAATATATATATCTATATACATACAAATATATCTATATACGAGGGGCGTTCAATAAGTAATGCCCCTGACCCACTTCCCATAGCAGTAGAGCAACGAAACTTGGCACAGTTATTAGTCTTTTTCTACATAGGAACCACCCAGAGTTACGCATTTCTTCCATCGTTTGATGCAGCTCTGAAGACCGTTTTTGTAGAAGATCCCAGCTTGGTCCTCCAACCACGACGTGACTTCAGAAATCAAGGCTGCATCATCTGGGAAATGCTTTCCTTTCAAAAACAACTTCATGGCTGGGAAGAGGTGAAAATCAGAGGGTGCAAGGTCAGGAGAGTAGGGGAGATGGGGGATGAGTTCATAGCCGCACGCCTGTGCTTCTGATCTGGCGACAGGCGAGTTGTGGATCGGAGCGTTGTCCTGCAGGAGGAGGATGCCTTTGCTGATCTTGCCCCGCCTCTTGATTTTGATAGCTTCTCTTAATTTCCTCAAAAGTGAAGCATAATAGACTCCTGTAATTGTGGCACCCTTTGCCAGAAAATCTGTCTTCACTACTCCGTCCTGGTCCCAGAAGACTGTGAGCATGACCTTGCCAGTGGAGGGCTGCACCCTTGCCTTCTTTGGAGGAGGTGAGTCATGGTGCTGCCACTGCATTGACTTGGCTTTGGTCTCTGGATCATAGTGATGGACCCAGGTTTCATCCTGTGTAATCAGTCTTTTGAAAAATTTTGACTCATCTTCTTGGCACATCTCCAAATTCATCCTCAAGCACTCGACACGTTCTTGCTTCTGGAAAGGTGTGAGCAACCTGAGAATCCATCTGGCAGACACCTTTTGCATATGCAAATGGTCATGAATGATAGTTTCTACAGACCTGCTACTAATCTTGACATCATGGGCTATTTGGCAAATAGTTATGCGTCGATCTTCCAAAATGGCAGCCTCAACTTGACGGACAGATGCCTCATCAATGGCAGAAGGGGGCGACCAGATCTGGGAGCTGTTTCCACAGAGTTCCGACCATGTTTGAATTCACGATGCCAGCGTTTTACAAGGTCATATGATGGGGCATCATCACCATAAGTTACTTTCATTTCATCAAAAGTCTCCTGTGGTGTGCGTCCTGCTCGACACTCAACAGGCTCCATTTCACACTTGATTCAGTTCAAACATCTGTAAATCAGAAACCACAATTAGTTCAGAGCTGTAATTTTCCACTTAATCTATAGACATATAAATAATTGCACATGCAAAATTTCATCTAGATCAAACAAATGCAAGTGTATCAGAGGCATTACTTATTGAACGCCCCTCGTATATATAAATATATATAGACTTATATATACATGCAAATATATATATACACATATATATACACATATATATATATATATATACATATAGATAAATATTTGTATGCATACATATGTCTGTATGTATATATATATATATATATATAACAAAAATATATATATATATATAAATATATATATATACACATATATATGTATATAACGTATTATATATGTATGTGTTTATATTTAGTTCTTTATTGCCCACAGGGGGCTAAACACAGAGGGGACAACAAGAACAGACCAAGGGATTAAGTCGATTACATCGACCCCAGTGCGTAACTGGTACTTAATTTATCGACCCTCGAAAGGATGAAAGGCAAAGTCGACCTCAGCAGAATTTCAACTCAGAACGTAACGGCAGGCAAAATACCGCTAAGCATTTTGCCCGGTGTGCTAACGATTCTGCCAACTCGCCACCCTGTATGTGTCCATATTGATATGTATAGGTGTACATGTGTGTATGTGTGTGTACACAAGTATGTGTGTGTACACAAGTATGTGAGTGTGTGTGTGTGTGTATGCTAGTGACTCATGGATCACTGCATCTACATGCCAGAAAAGAAAGGAGTGTAGAGGCTGCGTCATGTGTGCTATAGATAACCTGGTTGAAACAGACCAGAAATTTTAATAATAAATCATATTTAGTCGAACTCACTCAGCTAAGGATTAGCTTGCTGCCAGAAGGACTGATGGGATTAAATGCACAGTCATTTGCTCATCGTTTCAGCCGTTTGGTTTTAATAAACTGGCAATGCAGGGCATCTAACCAGTTTGCTGCAGCAGAATATACGGTTAGGATCTATTGTCCTTTAATTAGATGCAGCAGGCCCTGTTATTTTCATGGCACTAACCATTGAGTGAGAAAATCTTTTCTACCTATACAAATACATGCACACACACACACACACACACATACATGTACATGCACACACATGCTTGCATACACAAACACAAACACACATGCACATGCATCTACACACACACATACATGCTCGCATACACACAAACACACACACACACATACATGTACATGCACACTCACACACACAAACACACTCACCCATTAGCTTTTTCCTTCTGCGCTGCAGTATTTCCTCAAGTTTCTTGCTCTCACCTCTTGTCTTCTCTGTCTCTCTCTCTCTCTCTCTCTCCTTCTCTGTCTCTCTCTCCTTCTCTGTCTCTCTCTCTCTTTCTGTCACTCTCTCCTTCTCTCTCTCCTTCTCTCTCTCTCTCTCCTTCTCTGTCTCTCTCTCTCCTTCTCTCTCTCTCCTTCTCTGTCACTCTCTCTCCTTCTTCTCTCTCTTTCTTTCTCTGTCTCTCTCTCTCCTTCTCTCTCTCTCTCCTTCTCTATCTCCCCTTCTATCTCTCCCCTCTCCCCCCGCTCTTTATCCTCTCTCTCTCTCTGCTGCTCCTCCCTCAATCTCTGTTTACATACAGGATAAAGAAAAGCATTTAACTCTTTGAATACCAATTGGCTCCAAACTGTTCGAACATATTTTCACAGAATATTGGAAACAAGTGACACCACTTGTATGGCAGTGATGCTCATTTACAACCATCATGTGATATCAGGATAACAATATACATTCACACATACACATGAATGTATATATGTATATATAAATATACGTGTGTATGATACGTATATATATATATATATATATATATATATATATATGTGTCCCCGTCACTTAGTGGTTCGGCAAAAGAGACTGATGGAATAAGTACTAGGCTTACAAAGAATAAGTCCCGGGGTCGATTTGCTCAGCTAAAGGTGGTGCTCCAGCATGGCCGCAGTCAAATGATTGAAACAAGTAAAAGAGTAAAAGAGTATATGATGGGCTCCCACACAGTTTCCATCAATGGAATTCCCTCAAAAGGCATTGGTCAGCGGAGAACTATAGTACAAGACAATTGTCCAAATTTTCGCACAGTGGGAGTAAATCTCAAATCAGAAGATTTCTAAACAATGCCTCTAAGATTCTGCCGGACCCATACAGGCATGGAAATTTGGACGTTAAACCGACAATGATAATATTATCTATTGAGAGCAGTCTTTTGAAAGATGTTGATGAGGAAAAATATTTGTTCATTTCCATCTTCTGATTATTATCTTCCATAAATTCAATAATATGACCTCCCTAATTTATTTATTCAGAGGAATCTATTTAGATTAATTGCTAATCAACAACTAGTTTCGTTCATTGATTAACTAAAGGAATGCCATCGCCATCATCATCATCATCATCATCACTATCGTTATCATCATTGCCATTGTTGTCATCGTTATCATCTTCGTCATCATGGTGGTCTTGCCTATCATGATGATCGACATCATTATCTTTGTCATTAATGTCATCACCATGATTATCAATCATCGTCATCATCATCATCATCATCTTTGCCATGAACAGCATCATCATTATTGGTTTTAATATTGCATGTCATCCTTAACCTTATTATCATCAGCATCGTTATCATCTTCGTTTTCATTGTGGTCATCATCATCATCATCACCTTCACCGTCATCTTCACCATCATTTATGTGGTGTCAATGACCATCTCACAGTTGGTTTAAATGTATAAGTTAATTACCTTTGTGTGTTTTTACGCAGTGCATCTCAAAAGTTTTCAAACTTTTCCAGGTGAGACATTTGTTAATTTGAAAGAAGTACAACCACTAATCTCCTTCAAAGTAGGATCCTCTCACTTAAATGCAGGTGTTGTGCTCCAGCCACTTCGTGAAGGCCTCATGGAAGCCCTCCAGAGTAAAGGTACCCAGAACCCTGGTCGTAACCTCCTCCATCTTCAAAACAACCATCTCTAAGGTTCTCTTTCATCTTGGGAAACAACCAAGTTATAAAGAGCAAAGTCTGTACTGTAAAACAGGGGCGAGGGACAGTTTTGAAGCCCATCTCTGTCAAGTAGTCGGTTACCAGAATGCTCGCCACTGAGCAACCTGGGAACAATCTTAAAACAGATTTGTGCACGTTCAGATCTTTATGAATAATTCTGTGTACAGTTGCCACACAACTCCAAACTTTAAACTTATTGTCTTTATTCACACGTAACTGTCTTCACCCAGAAAATTGCAAATTTACTGTTCTTCTGACGTCTCTCTCCCCACCACGCTTCTCATCACTTTTCAAAACCTCTCTACCATCCTTGAAACTCTTGTGCAAACCAAAATGTTAATTCATAAGTAGTATGAAGTACCGTATTTTAACCTGTATAAGGAACCCGTTTTTTTTTTTGTCAAAAATAAGGTTTAAAAAATATGGTAATTTCTTATTCATGGATATTATCATAATCCCTTACAAAACCTTTTTTCCAAATTTTAAGCCCCCAAAATTATGGAGTTCTTTAAACACAAGGGTTCCTTATACACGTTAAAATATAGTATTTCATAAGTTTCTGTAGCTTTTGCGACCGGTTTAACACATACCCAGTTCCAATGATCGATTTGCACATCAGAAGCACTTCAAACTTCCACCAGAGTTTCCTCTGGCTTTGTCCCAACTGAGTGTGGATCACCACCTTTCAGATCTCCGGCCGCCTGCTACACCTGAGTTGGAGCAGGAATATGATGACACACGGAAACATGGTCACAAATGTATGAACCCAACCCAACCTCGACGATGGTGCCGGCAATGCAAGCGATGATGTGTCACATTTTCGCTTTCACTGTGCCATCAGAGTTCACGAAGTGAAAGGCTCCAATGACTCACAGTTGACTGGGACTCCTCAGTCTGTATTTCAACTTTATTACAAAGAAAGTTTCTAAACTATCTTCATGTTCCAACTATTTTCTGAAAACTAGTCAGCTCTGATAAGCAATGTTTAGCAGGATGTGTTCAAAGTGTTCTTACAGCCGTTTCCTTTAGTTTGGAATAACAAAAGTTGGCAGGTCAGCACATTATACATATAGTAATGATATTCTAAACTTACAATAATCAAGGGCATTTTCAACTGCTTCTCCTAAAACAAGTTTCAAAACTTCTAGAATGCATCTTGTAAATGGTTAATATGTGTTTTCCACGCTGTTGTTCTTCAAAGTATTAGAGGATTAATCAAAAACAACATCTATTTTATAGAATAGAATCTTGGATTCTCTATGGAGGCAATGAAGGTAAAATAGGAAACGGTTTTCAAGAATGGACTTAATCAGTGGTATCTTAAGTCACACAAGATTACCTTTAAATAAATGAAGCGATGTTATGGAATCTTGTGAGATTGTAAATATATTGGTGTCTGTTCAATGAAATGAATTTCCATCGAAGATATTGCCAAAGGCAATATTCATTAACATAACGGCACAATTCTAAAGGTTCTTATAACAACCATGTTTGGGAACGATTATGCATCTGCATAAAATCGAAGTTACACAATGGTAATTTAAAAATAAATAAAGATAATTAACTGAATCAAAAGTTTCAGATCTTAATTGAAAACACAAGGATTGTGATTTGGCAGAAAAGTTTGAAAAATTTAGAAATTAAAATTTTTACCTAGGTTCAATAATAAAACAATTAGCAGAAAATGTTTGATTGATTCGTTAAAGTTGCATGGTCTAGGGGTTAGGGTGTTGAAATCAGATCGTAAGATTCCAGTCTTGATTCACAGAGCAGGCTGTGTGTTGTGTTCTTGAATTTGAAATGCGTGGCCTAATTGTTAAGAGTATTTGGTTCACGGTCATAATCTCGTGAGATCGATTCCTGGCAGCGTGTTATATCCATTCCACTCAGTTAGTAGAAATGAGTTGCACCTGTAAATCAAAGGGCCAACCTTGTCCCATTCTGTGTCACGCTGAATCTCCCTGAGAACTACGTTTACGGTACATTCTGAGTTCAAATTCCGCCGAGGTCTACTGTGCCGTTCAGCCTTTCGTGGTTGATAAATTAAGTACCAGTTACGCACTGGGGTCCATGTAATTGACTTAATCTGTTTGTCTGTCCTTGTTTGTCCCTTCTATGTTTAGCTCCTTGTGGGTAGTAAAGAAATAGGTACATGTGTGTAATGTGGAGTGCTCAGCCACTTACACATTAATTTCACGAGCAGGCTGTCCTGTAGATCGGATCAACTGGAACACTCATCGTTGTAACCGACCGAGTGCTTAAGCAGACCATTTCATTTCCCATTGCTCCATTCCACTCAAATTAAATAAAATCCAGCAATCGCAGGGAAGTTAACCCTGCGAAAGACTGTCGTTCAATCCAGTGGGGTGTGTTGTAATCTCACTAACTTATACACTACGAAAGCCAGGTTATTCACTGGTTTTATGATTTTGGGG
This sequence comes from Octopus sinensis, assembly GCF_006345805.1. Lineage (NCBI taxonomy): Eukaryota > Metazoa > Mollusca > Cephalopoda > Octopoda > Octopodidae > Octopus > Octopus sinensis. The sequence goes on along the minus strand of NC_042999.1, from coordinate 2,863,065 downwards.
GCTCATGACAGACCTAAATTGATTCAATAGAATTGGTCTTAAGCTTCTGACGTGGGTTGCACTGAATGTAACAGGAAAATGGGCATAATTTTCTTTGGTTGTTTAGACATGAGATGTTTACTGTATTTTGAAAGTATCGTAGATATATCTAATATTCTTTACTGATTCTAAAACAATTGGTCTTAACCCATTAAGTCCCAGAGTACTTAGATTTCTGAATATTACTTTTAAATTTTTACAGATGAATGAAAATAGGTTAAAATGAAAAAAAATAATTATTAAAACTCTTTTACTTCAAGTAGAAATGGAAATGATCGGTGTCCTATAAATAGGACACTGAGACAATGTGATATAGCTTATTTAATGTTCTCATTTAGTGTCCTAATTATAGGACAATGTATACAAGTTCTGTACTAAAAGCAGTACAAAAGTGAGTACAACTCTTCCAGTAACTGATGTAGGTCGTTCAAATATGGGACAACCTTGTATTTTGAAACTATCAAGAGTATTTATAATGTGCTGGAGTTAGAATCCTGAGATTCGCCAACACTACATTTGATTTTCTCCCCTCCATACACTTACTTACTAGTACTTGTGGCGACATTCAACCTGGGCGGGTTGAGTCGGCTTCTTCTACCACCCTCGAGGCATTTCGAACCATGGCAGTGAAAGAAGTTTCGTGGGAATATGAATTTCACAAATGGTCCCCAACAATCCCGCATGTGGAGACATCCTGTTTGCCGCAGATTGTCCGCAGACGCAGGGACAGAATGACTGAGGTGCCGCCGGTTGACGAAACAGACACTCTGAGGATTTTCACCAGAGCCCCATTTGCTGGGTTGTGGCCCTAATACCACTTGGTGTCAGACCAATCTGCCTTGGGTGGCCCTACCAGGAACTGAAGTTCCCGACGGCATAGCTCTGACACTACCCATTGCCAGCATCACCACCACGGTGAGGAGGGGATGGACTCATACATTGTTCACTTTCCAGACATTTGTACATTACTGCATATGCTTTATACGCACTTTTGACAAGTTGTGGTGCACCTGAGCACCGTATACAATAATTTCATTATTATTATTACTATTATTATTATTATTATTATTATTATAAAGGAACATTGTTAGGTAAGTGCAGAGAAATAAAGAAAGCAACTGACTGTTTTATATGGTGACAAGCGGTAAATTCTTTTCAGGAGTTATCACAATATTGCATAACATATTCGCTTAACAATATTCAATGTTACGAAACATAACTTTACGTAAACCATATTTATGATTTATGTATGTTTTTCTTTCTGTGCTTTCAAGATGATGAATGGCTCCTGAGGACATCCTATAAGAGAGCATTATGTGCTTATAATGGAATCTTCACAGAACACAAAGGTTGCTTTCCTTCAAGTATCGTTTTACAAGACACCAGTTTGTTGGGTACAGATAGGTTGTTTTCCACATCTTCTTGGGGACTTCGAAATAAAGATTTGGTATAAGCACCACCAAAATTTTGTTCCACTATGGATATTATCTATTGGATCCAGGAGAATAAAAGGTAAAATTGACTTCTGTTGGATTGAACACAGAATGTAAGGAGCTAGAACAAAATTACCAAACACTTTGACTAACAATGTAACAAATCCATGAGACATTATTTACATTTGATGGATATTTGTCCTCATCTTGTTTATTGTTAACACAACGTTTCGGCTGATGTACCCTCCAGCCTTCAACAGGAGTCCTGGGGAAATTTTGAACCTGGGTTCTCATTCCTAAGGTATTTTTCGATGTTATTCTTATTATTATGATTATTATTACTATTATTATTATTGAGTGAGAGAGAGCAGTGCATGCCATCAAAGTGACACTGGGGTAAAATATACGAAGCCCGGTATACCCATCATGACTACCCGTCTGACAAGGGTACACTAGGCACATGCATCACAACCATATGTGCACGACATTGTCATCTCATGTCATGGTGATCTTATCAAGATAAACAGCACATAACCTAACATGTGGGGCCCAGTTAGAATTTTCTTCTGGTCAAGTAGCCCATCCCGTTCAAAAGGTCCATGAATGAGTGTTGTTTAAGGATGTTGAATGAAACACCCATGTTTCCAGAAGCCTTGTGAGTGGATTTGGTAGACGGAAACTGAAAGAAGCCCATTGTATATGTGTGTGTGTGTGTTAGTCCCCCAAACATCACTTGACAACTGATGCTGGTGTGTTTACTTCCCCATAACTTAGAGAGCGATAGAATAACTACTAGGCTTACAAAGAATAAATCTTAGGGGTCAACTTGTTCGACTAAAGGCAGTGCTTCAGCATGGCTTCAGTCAAATGACAAACAAATAAAAGAATAAATGAATCAACTTATTTGACTCCTCCAACCAGTTCCATATTCAAGTTTCTTTAGAATATTCACATTCCTATTCATGTCATAATATCATTCTTGTTCTTTTTTATAAATAACCGTCTTTTTTCAATTTACATACATTTACAACAAAATTAAATTTCTTTTAAGCACTTTAATTTTTTTCTATTCTTTCTCTGTATTTACAATAAAATTCAATTTACCTTTAACTTAAATACTGATTCTATGATTCTTTATTCCTGTTCTTCCACTTCTTTGTATTAAACTTTTATTTATCTTCTTCTAATGTATTTACATGGTCATATTTACAACATGTGAATTCGTGTGGCCTGGTGGCTAGGCTATTACATTCTCGATTACTAGATCACAATTTGAATTCCAGAACTGAGCGGTGTGTTATTTTCATGAGCAAAACACTTCATTTTGTGTTGGTCCAGTTCACTCATCTCTAAATAAGCAATCTTGCAATGGAATAGCCTTCCAATCAAACGGAATGTTGGCCTGTTTGCCAAGTCAGCGAAGTAGAGTCATTCGCAAACTAAAACACTGTGAAGCACATTGTGACCAGCGATGTATAACAATATCTGATAATCTGGTCGATACCAAGATATTTACAAGAATAAAATCTGAATAATGAATTCATTATATGCACAAGAAACCTGATAGAGGCTTCGGTGAAAGAAACAATCAAGATGAGGAGGACACCAGCCTGACTAATAAAAACAGTGTCAATAATATAAATTCCTCATCTCACAAATATAGAATTGTATCATCCAATTGGTACAGAGCTGACATGCGATATGAATTGAGGTTTATAAACCTTAAAATTTCACTCGGTCACTCCCTACAGACATAGCATAATGAATAAAGGCGCTGGTTAATGCAGTTCAGACACAGAAATTCTGTGCTCAATCCCAGGCAAGAAACTAAGGTGAATCGCAAAAAAAAAACCCCCAAAACGCTGAAGAAGGCTGGAAAGTAAAGAGCCAAAATGTAGTGAAAACGACAATCCAGATGAGGATGTCATTCCAACTAATATAAGCAGTGTATATAAAACACGCATAATCAATTTTGTTTATTTTCTTAGGCTTTTAACAGCTTAAATTTGTCTATTTTACAACCATATAGAATATATCTTTCTTCCCATTTTTGAACATTTTATCCTGTTCAAATATTCCGCAATGAATGTCTTCATAGCTTGTTATTCTTATAATTTCTTTGTCCTATGTAAATTTGGTTTCTGTTAAGAGTCCTTTAAGATTTTTGTTGGGAAGGAATCCAAGACTAAAGCAAATATAAATTCCAAAGCAGAAAATTCCTCATTTATTGCATTGCATATTCTCAATACAAGAAGATCTACATAGGGTAAATAGGAACAGAATTAATGGATCGAATCAGGATACATAAACAACAGATCAGTAATTCAATTATTATGAATAAAATGCTCTGAGACCAACTTCCGTCACTTTCCAGGGAGAAAAACTAGAAAAACTAGAAATAGTTGATAGTTTCCGTTACCTAGGTGACCAAGTCAGCAGCGGGGGCGGGTGTGCTGAAAGTGTAACTGCTAGAGTAAGAATAGCTTGGGCAAAGTTCAGAGAGCTCTTACCTCTGCTGGTGACAAAAGGCCTCTCGCACAGAGTGAAAGGCAGACTGTACGATGCGTGTGTACGAACAGCCATGCTACATGGCAGTGAAACATGGGCCGTGACTGCTGAGGATATGCGTAAGCTCGCTAGAAATGAAGCCAGTATGCTCCGATGGATGTGTAATGCCGGTACTCACACTCGCAGAGTGTAAGTACCTTGAGAGAAAAGCTGGACCTAAGAAGCATCAGTTGTGGTGTGCAAGAGAGACGTTTGCGCTGGTATGGTCATGTGGCGAGAATGGATGAAGATAGTTGTGTGAAAAAGTGCCACACCCTAGCGGTTGAGGGAACCTGTGGAAGAGGCAGACCCAGGAAAACCTGGGACGAGGTGGTGAAGCACGACCTTCGAACTTTAGGTCTCACTGAGGAAATGACTAGAGACCGAGACCTCTGGAAGTGTGCTGTGCGCGAGAAGACCCGGCAGGACAAGTGAGTCCATAACCCGTGGCCTTCTACTTGGGATGGAGCCAGCCTACGTATGCATACCTTCCCTTCTTGGGACACAAAACTCTACTTGTGAAGACGTGTTGAGGCAAGTGAGGATCAGAATCGAAATCGATCAATGGAAATTGCGGATGTGCTACCAGTGCCGGTGGCATGTCAAAACTCTGCTTGTGAAGACCCGTTGAGGCAAGTGACGATCAGAATCGAAATCGATCAATGGAAATCGATCAATGGAAATTGCAGATGTGTTACCAGTGCCTGTCGCATGTAAGAGAACTTTCCGTTTCGCGACCGTTGCCAGCACCGCCCCGTTTCGTGTCCGTTGCCAGCCTCGCCTGGCCCTCGTGCCGGTGGCACATAAAAAGCACCATCCGTTCGTGGCCGTTTGCCAGCTCTGTCTGGCACCAGTGCGGGTGGCACGTAAAAAGCACCCACTACACTCACGGAGTGGTTGGCGTTAGGAAGGGCATCCAGCCGTAGAAACACTGCCAGATTTGACTGGGCCTGATGAAGCCTTCTGGCTTCACAGACTCCAGTAGAACCGTCCAACCCATGCTAGCATGGAAAACGGACGCTAAACGATGATGATGATGATGATGATGATGATTTTATATGGAAAATAAGTTATCTTGATTTTCTCAGTTGATTAATGATAAATACTGTTTCTGCCTCAGAATAATTTATCAGGGTCTTAATATAATTATTAAATGTTTCGTTTTCTCATCTGAATACTTTTCTCAGAAACATAAGATATTCATAAAATTTTTTATTGCAACGTCAGAAAACATATTCAAACACAAGCTTGTATGGAAACCTGGATGTAAAGTAACAACAGCAATGAAGATGATTTTCTGCTACTCTCCATATCCATAATATTGATTCTAAATTTTAACACAGTGCTAACAATTTAGGGGAGGAATAAGTCGATCACATCGACCCCAGGGCTCAACTGGTACTTATTTTATTGACCCTAAAAGGATGAAAGGCAAAGTTTGCATCAATGAAATTTGAACGCAAAACCTGAAAGTAGATGAAATGCCGCTAAGCACTTTGCTCGTTCAGTCACCTCGCCATTTTCCCATATAAACAATATTGGTTTCAAATTTTGGCACAAGGCCAGCAACTTAGGGAGATGCAAGTGGATTAGACTCTAGTGTTCTAATGGTATTTTATCAACCTCTAAAGGATGAAAGGCAAAGTCAAGCCCAGCAGAATTTGAACTCAGAACGTAAAGATGGATGAATGCTGCTTAGCAATTTACCTGGCATGCTAATGGTTCTCTCAGTTACCCGTCTTCCCATATCCCTAACATTAAATAGGTTTTAGATTGCAATTATACATAACATTCCCAAAATGTTCTGCCGCAATTTATATTTTCAGCAAATTTATCTCTGGTTTGCTTCCATATACAGGTAATGTCGATATGATAATTGCTGAAGGTTCATACATTGTCTAACAACTGGAAAGTCCATGATGTATATATATATATATATATATATATATATATATATGTATATACATATCATCATCATCATTTAACATCCGTTTGTCGAAACATTTCTCTTCTTTTATGTCCAAAATCCTTTTCCTCTTTAGACACAAGATCCGAAATTTTGTGGGAGAGGACCAGTCGATTAGATTGTCCCCAGTACGCAAAAAGTACTTAATTTATCGACCCTGAAAAGATGAAACATAAAGTCGACCTTGGTGGAGTTTGAACTCAGAACATAGGCAGACAAAATGCCTATTTCTTTACTACCCACAAGGGGCTAAATACAGAGGAGACAAACAAGGACAGACAGACAGATTAAATCGATTATATCGACCCCAGTGTGTAACTGGTACTTAATTTATTGACCCCAAAAGGAGAAAGGCAAAGTCAACCTTGGCGGAATTTGAACTCAGAACATAAAGACAGACAAAATACCGCTAAGCATTTCACCTGGCATGCTAACATCTTTGTCAACTCACCGCCTTAAGTCCAATGTCAAGTAACAAACGTCATCCACTCGGCCTTTTCCTGCACATGGACTTAGAAGACAATAAATTTGGCTTAGCCACTCCCAAGTTAAATTGTATCACTATCTTCATCATCATCATCATCATCATCATCGTTTAACGTCCTCTTTCCATGCTAGCATGGGTTGGACGGTTCAACTGGGGTCTGGGGAGCCAGAAGGCTGCATCAGGCCAGTCAGATCTGGCAGTGTTTCTACAGCTGGATGCCCTTCCTAACGCCAACCACTCCGAGAGTGTAGTGGGTGATTTTATGTGTCACCGACACAGGTGCCAGACGAGGCTGGCAGACGGCCACGCTCGGATGGTGTTTTTTATGTGCCACCGACACAGGTGCCAGACAAGGCTGGCTGACGGCCACGCTCGGATGGTGTTTGTTACGTGCCCTCAGCACGGAGGCCAGTCGTTGCGGTACTGGCTACGGTCACGTTCGGATGGTTTTCTTATGTGCCACCGGCACTTGTACCACAAGGATACAAATTCCATTGATGTTCATCTATTTTGATTTGGTTTGACTTGATTCGATTTGACTTTGATTTGATTTGCCTCAACAGGTCTTCACAAGTGTCACAAGAAGGAAGGTATGCACAGGTGGACTGACTACGTCCCAGGTAGGGGCCACGGATTATGGCTTCACTAGTCTTGCCGGGTCTTCTCACGCACAGCATACTTCCATAGGTCTCGGTCTCTAGTCATTTCCATGGTGAGACCTAACGTCCGAAGGTCGTGCTTCACCACCTTCATGCTTGTTAATTATTTCTTTTTGTTTTACAACTTATAAAATTATTTCAGCTCACAAAGATTGGCTTCGTTAGTTATAAAGAAATGAAAAATAACCAAAGAACATATAAACCCCGAGTCAGTTCATGTGTGTGTTTGTGTACATATGTGTGTTTGTGTATTTGTATCTATCTATATACATATTGGAAGGAACAGAGATAGAGAAAACATTTAAATTTGTACATGTACACACACACACACACACACATTTAGATAGATAGATAGGTAGACAGACAGGTAGGTAGATAGATGGATAGATAGATATAGATAGATAGATATAGATATAGATAGATAGACAGATAGATATGTTTCTTTATTAGCCACACAGGGGGCTGGACACAGACGGGACAAATTTCAAAGTAGAGCTTTTCTTTTTGGGGAGAGAAAAACAATAGTGGGGTAGGTTTTTGATCAAAAGGGATCGTAGAAAGGAAAAATAAAACGATAAATAGGGATCATGTATCACAGAAATGTCATGATGTAAAGTGTAAAGGGGGAAGCAGATAAGGTTTATCCGTAGAAAGAAAAGCCTACAGAAAAATAGACAGATAGATAGATAGATAGATATTCAGGGAGAAAATGATACAGAAGAGATACACACAGAGAGATAAAGAGAAGATAAAATATAAAACTCTTTAGACCATAATAGCTATGTGATATGAAACAACTCAGTAAAATTTAATTTTAATGTTATTTTGTAAATTATTGTAAAAATGATTGGAAATTGATGAGACATTATACGAGAGCATTTGCGAAATTGCTCCCGTTTATTACAAATACTTTCCTATGCACACACGTACACGTTCATATGCTATCAAAGTGACGATGGGGTATGTGTGTGTGTGTGCATATATAGGTAGGTAGGTAGGTGTGTAAGTAGGTATAAATATCAGTACATGCAAACTATGTGTGTATATCATCATCATCATCATCATCATCATTTAACGTCCGCTTTCCATGCTAGCATGGGTTGGACGGTTCAACTGGGGTCTGGGGAGCCCGAAGGCTGCACCAGGCCAGTCAGATCTGGCAGTGTTTCTACAGCTGGATGACCTTCCTAATGCCAACCACTCCGAGAGTGTAGTGGGTGATTTTATGTGCCACCGACACATGTGCCAGACGAGGCTGGCGAACGGCCATGCTCGGATGGTGTTTTTATGTGCCACCGACACAGGTGCCAGACAAGGCTGGCGAACGGCCACGCTCGGATGGTGTTTTTATGTGCCACCGATACAGGTGCCAGACGAGGCTGGCGAACGGCCACGCTCGGATGGTTTTCTCGTGTGCCACCGGCACTGGTACCACAAAGATACAAATTCCATTGATGTTCATCTATTTTGATTTTGTTTGATTTTTTGATTTGATTTGATTTGATTTTCACTTGCCTCAACAGGTCTTCACAAGTGTCACAAGAAGGAAGGTATGCACAGGTGGACTGACTACGTCCCAGGTAGGGGTCACGGGTTATGGCCTCACTAGTCTTGCCGGGTCTTCTCACGCACAGCATACTTCCATAGGTCTCGGTCTCTAGTCATTTCCTTGGTGAGACCTAAAGATCGAAAGTCGTGCTTCACCACTTCGTCCCAGGTTTTCCTGGGTCTACCTCTTCCACAGGTTCCCTCAACTGCTAGGGTGTAGCACTTTTGCACACAACTATCTTCAGCCATTGTGAATATATATATAGATACATATAACTAAAGGTAATATATATGAAAATGCATATACATATGTGAATATGTATATATATATATATATATATATATATATGTATGTATGTATGTATGTATGTATGTATGTATGTATGTATGTATGTAGGAATATACATACATACATATACATACGTACACACAATGTATGTATATGTATGTATATATATATGTGTACATATATATATATATGTGTGTGTGTGTAGAGAGAGAGAGAATTCATGACAAAAACACAAGAAGACAGGTGGTGTAGAAAACAAACAGATGTATTAGTATAACACTTGGGAATTAAGAAGTCTTTTACTTTTCGAGCCTATGCTCTTCTACAGAAAGGAACACAGAAAAAAAAACAAGGAGAGAAACAAGGAGAGAAAAAAATGTGTGTAGTGGCTACCGATCTATCATGGCGACTCATGGCTGTGTGGTAAGTAGCTTGTTTACCAACCACATGGTTCCAGGTTCAGTCCCACTGTATGGCACCTTGGGCAAGTGTCTTCTATATTAGCCTCGGGCCGACCAAAATCTTGTGAGTGGATTTGGTAGACGGAAACTGAAAGAAGCCCATCCTATATATATATGTATATATGTGTGTGTGTGTGTTTGTGTGTTTGTCCCCTCCCCTCAACATCGCTTGCCATCCGATGCTGGTGTGTTTACATCCCCATAACTTAGCGGTTCGGCAATAAGAGACCGATAGAACAAGTACTAGGCTTACAAAGAATAAATCCTGGGGTCGATTTGCTCAACTAAAAGGCGGTGCTCCCACATGGCCGCAGTCAAATGACTGAAACAAGTAAAAGAATAAAAGATATCTCTTAAGAAATAATTTTCTAAGTACTTCCCACGTGACTGTGTGCTATTACACTTCATTCCAACCTGATGTCCTTTATAAAACTATCGACCAGTCAGAAGTCGAAAATATATTACTAGCTGGGAAAAACTATAGCCTATTTGGATCCCACTTTTGGATTAGAAGAATCTAGAACTCTTGTCGATGTTATTAATTAGTCTAAAGTAGGCAACCTTCTTGGTGTATACTTACACAATTAAAGGACAACGAACTACCTAAGCTCAAAAGTGGCTTGTATCGAGATGATGGTCTTCTCTCAAAAATACAAACATCAAGAAAACATTGAGAATAATGTGATTGCTATATCACTTCTTTCAATAATATATCTCAATATTATTAAGGCAGTGAGCTTGTGGGATCTAACACATTCACTGGTAAAATTTCCACTCATTTACTTATTTATTTTATTTTAGAAAACTTTTATGGTGTCTTGCAACATTTTCAATAGTTGTTGACTCTCAAGATGCAATGAAAATGTTAGAGAAATAAAGAAGGAAATGAATGGAAATTTTTACCAGTGAGTGTGTTAAATTATTAGGCACTAAAAGAGAATGACTCTCCCCAGACATCAATAATAGTAATAATCGTCAACATACCGGACGAAACGCTTAGCGGAATTTCATCTGTTATTACTTTCTGAGTTCATATTCCACCGTGATCGACTTTAGTTTAAATCCTTTTGGGAGACCATAAAATATGATACAACTGAACACTGGGCTCGACATGTTGGACCAAATCCTCCTCAAAATTCCATCTTTGTGTCTATAGTACAAATTATTATTATTTATATTATTGTTCCTCTGAGGTCGACTTTGCCTTTCCTTTTTGGGGTCGATGAAATAAGTACCGGTTATGTACTGGAGTCGATGTTATCGACTAAGCCCCTCCCCTCGAATTTTAGCTTTGTGCTTATAGTAGAAAGGATTATTAATGTTATTGCTTTTGTAGTTATTCACAATACCTGAGTCTGTATGTATCTAAACGTGTATATATATATATATATATATATATATATATATATATATATATATTATATATACATACATATAGATACATATATATATATAAATAAGTATAAATACATACATACATATATATATATATATATATATATATATATATATATATACATACGTATAGATACATACAAAATCCTCCTTCTTTCTTTCCTTTTCTGAGCGTCCAATAACACTATACTTGTTCCGTGTCCTCGCGTTGTTGTGTTTTCTCTTTGTTCATGTTTAGAGTATATACATATATATATTCTCTTTGTTCATGTTTAGAGTAAATATATATATATATATATATATATATATATATATAAATAAAATAGATGTAATATA
>NC_042999.1:2841905-2849405 GCF_006345805.1 Octopus sinensis | reverse complement strand
GGGGTCTGTGAAGCCAGTAGGCTTCATCAGGCCCAGTCAAATCTGGCAGTGTTTCTACGGCTGGATGCCCTTCCTAACGCCAACCACTCCGTGAGTGTAGTGGGTGCTTTTTACGTGCCACCCGCACTGGTGCCAGACAGAGCTGGTAAACGGCCACGACGGATGGTGCTTTTTATGTGCCACCGGCACGAGGGCCAGGTGAGGCTGGCAATGGACACGAAACGGGGCGGTGCTGGCAACGGTCGCGAAACGGAAAGTTCTCTTACATGCCACACCGGCACTGGTAACACATCTGCAATTTCCATTGATCGATTTCCATTGATCGATTTCGATTCTGATCGTCACTTGCCTCAACGGGTCTTCACAAGCAGAGTTTTGACATGCCACCGGCACTGGTAGCACATCCGCAATTTCCATTGATCGATTTCGATTCTGATCCTCACTTGCCTCATCACATCTTCACAAGTAGAGTTTTGTGTCCCAAGAAGGGAAGGTATGTATACGTAGGCTGGCTCCATCCCAAGTAGAAGGCCACGGGTTATGGACTCACTTGTCCTGCCGGGTCTTCTCGTGCACAGCACACTTCCAGAGGTCTCGGTCTCTAGTCATTTCCTCAGTGAGACCTAAAGTTCGAAAGTCGTGCTTCACCACCTCGTCCCAGGTTTTCCTGGGTCTGCCTCTTCCACAGGTTCCCTCAACCGCTAGGGTGTGGCACTTTTTCACACAACTATCTTCATCCATTCTCGCCACATGACCATACCAGCGCAAACGTCTCTCTTGCACACCACAACTGATGCTTCTTAGGTCCAGCTTTTCTCTCAAGGTACTTACACTCTGCCGAGTGTGAGTACCGGCATTACACATCCATCGGAGCATACTGGCTTCATTTCTAGCGAGCTTACGCATATCCTCAGCAGTCACGGCCCATGTTTCACTGCCATGTAGCATGGCTGTTCGTACACACGCATCATACAGTCTGCCTTTCACTCTGTGCGAGAGGCCTTTTGTCACCAGCAGAGGTAAGAGCTCTCTGAACTTTGCCCAAGCTATTCTTACTCTAGCAGTTACACTTTCAGCACACCCGCCCCCGCTGCTGACTTGGTCACCTAGGTAACGGAAACTATCAACTATTTCTAGTTTTTCTCCCTGGAAAGTGACGGAAGTTGGTCTCAGAGCATTTTCAGTGTTTATTGTTCCTGAGCATCTGCCACATACAAAAACCATCTTCCTAGTTAGCTTTCCTTGACATTGCTGCATCTCTTATGTCCATAGCTTACACTTGGTGCATCTTATAGAGTTTCTACCTACACCTTTTCTACAGATCGAGCAGGGCCATCTACCTGAAGGTGTTTGTGATTTGTCTACCTTCCTACTGATTACGACTTTGGTTTTAGCTAGATTGACTCTGAGGCCCTTCGATTCTAATCCTTGTTCCACACCTGAAACTTCTCCTCCAGTTCTGATAGCGACTCAGCAATTAGAGCAAGGTCATCAGCATAGAGAAGCTCCCAAGGGCATCCTGTCTTGAATTCCTCCGTTATTGCCTGGAGGACTATGATAAATAGGAGGGGGCTGAGTACTGAGCCTTGGTGGACTCCTACCTCTACCCGGAATTCTTCACTGTACACATTTCCAACCCTCACCCTACTAGCGGCGTCCCTGTACATGGCCTGCACAGCTCTCACTAACCATTCATCTATCCCTAGTTTCCTCATTGCCCACCAGATAAGGGATCGGGGGACCCTGTCGAAGGCTTTCTCCATGTCAACAAAAGCCAGGTACAGGGGCTTATCTTTGGCTAGGTATTTCTCCTGCAGCTGCCTTACCAGGAATATAGCATCAGTAGTACTTTTCCCTGGCACAAACCCAAACTGCATCTCATAAACTAAACTAACTCTCTCTCTAATTAGTTGGGCTATGACCCTCTCCGTAACCTTCATCACCTGGTCCAACAGCTTGATACCTCTGTAGTTATTTGTATCTAGGGCATCACCTTTACCTTTGTAGCAGTTGACTGTTATACTGCTACACCAGTCATTGGGTATGACCCCTTTGTGTATCACCTGATTAACTATACGGGTGACTAGGCTATAGCCGACACTACCAGACATTTTGAGCATCTCTGCAGTGATTCCTGATGGGCCTGGGGCTTTCCCTGTCTTCATGCTTCTAATTGCCTTAGCTACCACGGAACTATCAACTCTGATAGCTGGTCCCTCTGTTGGGTCAACATTCGGCAGACTCTCTTTATCCCATTCATTTTCTTCATTCAGCAACCTTTCATAGTGGCATCTCCAAACCTCTCTCTTTGCATCCTCATTTAGCGCAAGTGAACCATCTTCCATGCGAACACACTTCTCTCCTACCACATCACGATTCTCTCTCACACACTGTCTTGCAACACGAAACACCTCCAGTCTTTGGTCCTCACGGCGCAGAACATTGACACTCATATACATATCAGGTCATTACACAAGTTCTGTCCAAATTTTGAATAAAGAAAACAAGTGAAATGTTATATTTAATTGAAATTTAATCAGCAATGTACTTTCCCTGATTATCTATGACTTCCTTCCATCTATTTACAAGCTTTTTAATCCTATCTATGTAAAACTGTTTTGGTTTTAAAGCAAAGATCTCTAAAATATCGGTTTCAACCTTCTCTTGGCTTGCGAAAGTTATGTCCCCGAAATGATTCTGTAAACTATGACACAAATGGTAGTGTGAAGGAGCAAGGTTGGGAGAAATAGGTGGATGAGGAATCTTTTCCCAACCAAGCTCTTCGATCTTCTGTGATGTCATCTTTGCAGTGTGGGGTCGTGCATTGTCCTGATGAAATATCATTCCTTTTGAAATCACTAAAGCGGATCTATTTTTCTTTGATTCACTAAAGCGAATCTTTTTTTTCTTCAAAAGCTTGGTTCAAATGCTCTAATAAATATACACATAGAAACATTTATATAAATTTTGACGGTAAAGATAAAACTAATTGCAGATTTAAGAATTCATGTAAGAGAAGAAATGTAGTCTAACAATGCACAGTTGAAGCTCTGAAAAAAAAATTTTATATTGGCTCTACCGAAAATAAAGTAAAGACTTGCGTGGCTAACCATCTCCAATCTTCTTAAAATAAACAGAAAATCAACTCCAACAGATTTAGCAAATTCATATGGGAATTGAAAGATAATTATTGAATTTGAAATTAAAAAGGATATTATTGCTTCTGAAACAGCTTATAAAATTGATAACAGGAAATGCTATTTATGCATCGAAGAAGCCTTCAAAATTCTTACTTCTAAGAATGCCCTACTTAACTTACAAAAAGAAAATTATTTCTTGTATTCATGCAGAAAAATATTTGTTCTCTAAATTTAAGTAATTAATAAATATACAATTAAATGATAGAATAGTATAACTATACTATATAATGTAATATAATATATAGTATTAATATTATATGAAGGCGCATGGCTCAGTGGTTAGAGCGTCGAGCTTACGATCGTGAGGTTGTGAGCTCGAATCCCGGACCGGGCTGCGTGTTGTGTTCTTGAGCAAAGCACTTTATTTCACGTTGCTCCAGTTCACTCAGCTGTAGAAATGAGTTGCGACGTCACTGGTGCCAAGCTATATCGACCTTTGTCTTTCCCTTGGATAACATCGGTGGCGTGGAGAGGGGAGGCTGGTATGCATGGGCGACTGCTGGTCTTCCATAAACAACCTTGCCCGGACTTGTGTCTAGGAGGATAACTTTCTAGGTGCAATCCCATGGTCATTCATGACCGGAGTGGGTCTTTATTATATACTAGCAGTAACGCCCGGCGTTGCTCGGGTTTGTTTTGACCCTTTAGAATTGGAATTTTTTAAAAGCAAAAATTTTGGATTATGAAGCTTGTTATTCTCTTTAAGTGAACATTTTTCTGGTTGAAATACACCAAAAAATGGCGACACAGCAGTCAAAAAATCGTAAAAAATAGGGATTTTCATAGAAAAAAAGCACCTTTTTGATGTAAATAATTTTTGGTGTTAACATGGTCCGATTTGAATTTTTTTCTTCTACGGAATGAAGAGCAAGCCTTCTTCTATCATACTCTCAATTTTGGTCAACTTGCACCGCAGGGCCTCAGAGGAGATAGTGTTAGTTGAAGGCTACCAAACCTGCCACACACAGACAACATCAACTTTATATATAGAGAGATTATGTTTCACTGTTCGACATTAGATGTGCCCCTCACTGAAGAATTTGCATAAACCCTTTCAAGCTTTGTACATATAATTTTCTTTCTCACAAATTTTTACTTAACTATACTACTACTACTACTAATAATAATAATAATAATAAAAATGACTATAACCATTATATCTAGAATTATTATTGCACCCATTGCCTCACATAAACAATGACCTTTACATATTCTTAGTACCCATTTAATACCCTTTGAACATACACACTTGGCAACATTACTACCTGTTTGACATTAAGATGTGTCTCTCACTAAAAATTTGTATAAACCCTTTGATAATCTAATTCCAATAACATAACTCTCTTCTTCCCAAATATTTACATAACTGAACTACTAATAATATTGAATATAACCATTATATCTCGAATTATTGTTTGCTCCCCCTTGCCTTACATTAATAACCACATTTACACATTCTTAATAACAATTTAATAACCTTTGAACATATATCTATATGTGTGTGTATATATGTATGTATATATATTTATGTGTGTATGTGTATATGTATATATATATATGTGTATATATATATATATATAATTAAAATGTACGTATTTATTTGTATACACACCTTCTTTATACTCCAAAATTATTTTACACCTACACAATTCTCTACTCTCTTATATCAATCATGTTGTAGAATATAACCATAGGCCATCTTTGAGTCATTATTTTGCAAGTGTATGTCCTTACCATCTTATCTAGGATATCTAATCCTCCTTTTGTTTTCTTGTAACATGTAATAACTTCAGGTATCTTTGCAGCACTTTTTAAATCAGTTGAAATCTGAGAGTGCATTGTACTCATAAGTGTGATGACATAATTTTTCTTGAGACAATAATAATTTTTCTGTGATCCTGCATGACAGATGTCTTCTATCAGCCTTTTCAACAAAAAAACTCTAACAATCACTTTGCTGATTGCTTCAAGACTCTAATATCACAGTTGTGATCACATGTTCCATTTTTTCCTTGTCCTAAAATGCTACCAATCCAATCATTTGGTTTATGGGATTTTTGTTCAGTTATTGGAGGTGAGGCTGAATACTACATCTGTTATCTTTTCGTTTCTAGCCTTCAAAATTTCAACTAGAAAACCCTGTCGGCTAGATGCCCTATGGACACTTATGTTTTTGAGAACCATTTTCATCACAGATGGTGACCGATCCATTGTGAATTTTATATTCAGATGAGAAAGGGTCTCTGGAATCGGCTGATGATAAGCTGCCAAACAAATTAGTGAAGTGTTCTTGCCATCACTGCTGGATTTTTTCTCTGGTTCTTTGATGATAGTGTTGTCTGTCTTCATCATAGAAACTACATTGGAAGTTGGTGCACCGAAACTTCATGTATAACACCATAAAACAGCTTACAGTCCTCTGCATCGTAGGCTCTTTAACTCTCTCAAAAGGCCTTCGACCATCACTCATTGATTGTTTTGCTTTGTTACCATTGTAACGTTGCTTTGTATTATTTATATTCCTTAAATTTCTTCTCAATAGTAAGCTGTGCATATATAAAACAGTCGTTTTTAGGGAACTTGAGAGTACAGACGAAATCATGTCTTTGAAAAATATTTGCACAGCTTTCATTTGTTGTGTATAAATATTGTAACAGGGTCGCTTGGCTGTGTTAAAGAAGTTTGTATCTCAACAGCCAAGTCTTAGGTGCACTGCATTGCAATGTCGTGGGTATTTGTTAGATACCAGTCATACACACACACACACACACACAAACACACACACACACACACAGAGGAAACCAATACAATACACAAAGTAATCAAAGAACAGTTCACAGATAATATTATCAAGATGATGCTCCAAGTAGGAAAAAATTATTGAATAAAAGTGACAGAATGAAAGTATAACGTTTCGGATATAGTCCTTTGTCGAATAATGGAAGGAAGTCAAAGAAGGGACAATGAAAAGAGGATGGGAAAGGAGTAAAGCAAATAAGAAAAGGAAGAAGAGCCAGAAAAGAACCACTCCTGTCTTACTTCACATATATGTGTACACCTGAGTCTTTTGCTTTAATCTTTGCCTGCCTTTCAATAGGTTTTTGCTTCTATACATTCTGTAACATAACGGTCCAAAAAATAGAGAGTGATAGAATAAACACCAGACTTAAAATAAGAATTGGGGTCAGTTTGATGGACTGAACCCTGGAAGTGGGGCCCCGGCATGGCTGCGATATTCATACGTTAATAATTTTATAAAGCTCTATATCTTTTACTCTTGTGTTTACAAAGAATTATAAAACAATAACCCTTTAATCTCACTATTCTGAGAATGACAGAACCATTAATATATATTTCTATACTACCCACAAGGGCTAAACACAGAGGAGACAAACAAGGACAGACAAACAGATTAAGTCGATTACATCGACCCCAGTGTGTAACTGGTACTTACTTAATTTATCGACCCCGAAAGGATGAAAGGCAAAGTCGACTTCGGCAGAATTTGAACTCAGAACGTAACGGCAGATGAAATACAGCTACGCATTTCACCCGGCGTGCTAACATTTCTGCCGGCTCACCACCTTGAAAGATATATGGCCAGTATGGGGCAGACCATTAAATGAATATGATATACACGTGGAGGAGACTGCATCAAAAAAGTATTATTATTAAGTATTCATAAACAATTTTTATAAAAAATTTATTTGGTGTTGTACAGAGACATGAATTAACTAAATGGTGGTTTACACTCATAAAATGGTTTTCTGTTTATTATATAATTCTCGGAATAGTGAGATTAAAGGGTCATTTTTTTTATAATTCTTTGTAAACACAACAGTGAAAGATATAGAGCTTTATAAAATTATTAACGTATGAATAACCGAGCATAAGAATAGTATTTGAATGTTTAAATGATTCTGTGGTAACAATTATTCTGGAAAGATATTGTTTACGAAAAATAAATCGATCTCGTTGAATAATATAATTCTCCTTTTACCTTAATTATTAGTGAAAGATCATAGAATAATTATAGGAAACCTAAAATAATGAATTATTCAAGAAGTGTTATGCAAAAACTGTAGGCCAAAACGAAAAACAAAAAAATTACTAGACAAACACGTGAATAACTTAGAGAAGTGTCAAAATGCATTCCAACCACTATTTTTGATGAATGAAGTATTTGCAGTAAAATATTAAGTATCAATGGATTTGTATGACTTTAATCATTATTCACTATATTGCTCTGTGCTTTCTATTGAGTACTTTGTACTTTGTAACTATTGTTGGTTGTTTGTAA
>NC_042999.1:2806905-2836905 GCF_006345805.1 Octopus sinensis | reverse complement strand
GTGTGCCGAATACTCCTAACTTGTGGAGGCACATAGCCTAGTGGTTAGAGCAGCAGACTCACGGTCGAGGGATCACGGGTTCGAATCTCAGACTGAGGCGACGTGTGTGTTTATGAGCGAAACACCTAAGCTCCACATGGCTCTGGCAGAAGGTAATGGCGAAACTTCTGCTGATTCTTTCGTCTCAACTTTCTCTCACTCTTTCCTCCTGCATCTTGCAGCTCACCTGTGATGGACCGGTGTCCCATCCAGGTGGGGAAACTATACGCCAAGAAAACCGGGAAACCGGCCCTTATGAGCCAGGCATGGCTCGAGAAGGAACAAACAACAAAATAAACTCCTAACTACTAAGCTGCATGCCTTCAACTGCACATACAAACACAGAGAAATGAAAAATATTGAAATAGAACACGATACAGGACAAGGACAAATATACGTGGAAATCCTATTATCAGCCATATAAACCAAAGTCATCATAGTTTTGGTCCATTCAAAGTCTTATTACTCCTCTGGTTGTGTCAGTGATATAGCGAATATCACTGAGGTGATGGGCAAACAAGAACTAAAAGTGAAGACCAACAATGTAGACCTTCAACATAAAACTACACACAGAAACAACGAGTATCGTAACAAAAGAAACATAAATAAAGCCACATATATGTACATATATAAATATATTATTTTTGGTATCATATCATGTGCATGAAATGCCATTGATTAAGAACCAAATTATCTTGTTGTCTATGTTTGTTGTATTATGTGTAGCTCCTTTTGGAATAAATTCTTTGTTTTAAGTACTGTTTTGTAGCTAAAACTTATGGCTATTTGTTTCACTCTGATGCTGTTACTTGTCATAATAAGCTAGTGGATTCCCAGGCTGTGTTTATGTTTTTAACGCTATTAACACTGGCGGATTGAGTAGTACTGCCCAGGTGTCGAAACTATAGTGATACCCATTTGGCAGCTAATGAAAGGAATATACATTTGTTATGCTTGATGATGAATTTCTTATACCCAAGGCTCGTTATTCTGGGTTGTCCTTCATTCTTAAAAAGGGAAATGTGTTTGTGGATTCATAATTTGTGGGGATCACTTTCATTGGTATTCTTTGTTTTTTTTTTTTGTAGGTAATCTAATTAGGAGTAGACAATACTTAGATATTGGTGTCTAGTTTGAAGAAGTTAGATGGCATGTATATATGTGATAATCTTTAGATGAGATTCAGGGAAAACATTTTCTGAGTAGTAGTGAGGAAGACAAGAAGGAGTGACTAAAGTCCCGTACGGTAGGAGAACAGGAAAATTGAAAAGGGTCTGACTTCAACAAACCTTTCAGTCCTAAAGACAGAATAGTAGGGAAGAATTTGGGTATTGGCTCATATTCGTGGTGGTAGTTGCGAGGAAAAGAAAGCAGCTGATGCTACTACAATAGCAAACAAAAAAAAAAAAGTAGCATAACTGAATTGACAAAATAAGGTCTAAACAGTCTCACCAATAAGCTATTTTGTTTTTAGAAATCCTATCTACTTCATTCCGTAACTCTTGTATTTTTATTTGCACCCCCAACAACCCTGGTTGCCTACCGTGAAATATAAAAAAAAAAAAAAACTTTTCCAGTTTATCAGACTTCGATATGTAAAAAATACACAACCTTCCAACTAAATAAACCACTATTGTCCCTGAAAGCTGTTTTTTTTACATTTACTATGGATTGCTTGGAGCTAACTTTTTCCCTACACCTCAATCCTTGGATCTTACATCTATATCTATCTATCTACATATATATATATATATATATATATATATATATATATATATATATATATATATATATACATATATATACATATATATACATATTATACATATATATACATATATATACATATATATATACACGCACACATGCACATATTCTTTCATCTCTGAAATGAGAAACACTTATTATTAGGTTTACCATAACTGCATTTCAAAGACTCAATGATGAATATTGAAAAGAGAATGGCATAAATTTCTAGAGGTTTCTATACTAGGCGAACAGGAGTGCCAGATACCGAAATCCCATTCTTGATAACAAATTTGTATTTCTGGTTGCTATTGATTTGTTATTGATAGATGATTACTATGTATGTGGGTGTACATGTACAGATGCCTGAGAGAGAAAGAGAGAGAGAGAGAGGAGAGAAAGGTTGTGGGTGAACGGTCTCTGATAACGAAAACCAATAAAAACTAGCAACTGTGTGTTTAAGTTTCTTTGTGGTAATTATTTTATCAGGAATCGAGGTTATTTTTTCTTGTGAAAGTTAAGGGGGGAAAAAAAAACCTCATTTAGATATCTTGGGAAAATGCTTGTGTGGTTGTATATTATGTTTCTGTGAGAAATATCGCCATGTTTGATCTTTGCCGATAAGTTGTGCAAGAGCAATATGGAACCCCTATCAGTGGTCTTATCTCGTGTGTTATAACGCAACCTAAGCAATTGTATAACGGTGGCAATGAAATAGAGGAACATTATTGAAAGAACACGCAGGAAATGGAGATAAATTTTTGTGGCCTGTATCAAACTATAATTCCCTAAAGGGGTTTTCATATATATTTTGCTGGGTAATTTTCATAGTAATAGTGTTATGATCATAATTGGTAGGGCATCAGATAAAATACCACGTGCTTTTGGTGGCATTTTGCAATTCAAGATAGCGACTGTACAGAATTATTAGAATTTTGGATACAATGCATTCTGGTATTGATTCTACCCTTCTCTGCCGAGGTCACCTTAAACTTCCATTCATTTGGGGTCAATTAATAAAGTATTGATCCAGAGTTGAAATGGCAGAAATGAAACTTTAGAGCATTAGATCCGATGCCTTGAGATGCCCATTTTGGATCAATACACAGCACGATATGGATTACCATTCTATTCCCGTTATTTTGAGACTCACCAATGAGTACAGCCTACAAACGTCAGACAGAATTAACCTTTGTATATGAGGAGATAATCCAGTTAACCAACACAGAATTACACACACACACATGCACGTACATGAGCCTGCATGCACCCACACATATACAATGCATATATACATATAGTTATATACACTGATACATAATGTATATATATACTCATATACATGGATAGTTATACATGTCTACAAATATATTTTGATACAAGTAATTTGAGATTTACTACCACATGTATGTTTAATCCATTCATCCATCTCCTTCTCTTGTCATATATATTCATATATATGCATGTATACAAATGTATGTTTAGGTATTATATGTGTATGTGTGTGTGTGTGTGTGTGTGTAAAAAGGTTGAATGTAGAGTCGACCTTTAATTTGGAGGTTTCCAAAAAAAGATTTCTAAGGCTGATTCTTCATATTTTCTTGGTAGTTTACAGGCATAAATTTGCGAAGATATTAAAATCATACTTGTATATGGTGTGTTGTGAATTTATGGCAAGAAGTCCCATAAAACTCAACAATTTAGTTAAAAATGGAGAAGACAAGTTGTTAAAATATATATTCTAACAACTTGTCTTACTCTTTTACTCTTCTACTTATTTCAGTCATTTGACTGTGGCCATTCTGGAGCACCGCCTTTAGTCAAGCAAATCTACCCCAGGACTTATTCTTTGTGAGCCTAGTACTTATTCTATCAGTCTCTTTTGCTGAACCGCTAAGTTACGCGGACTTAAACAGGCCAACATCGGTTGTCAAGCGATGTTGGGGGGTGACAAACACAGACACACAAACACACACATATGTATATATATATTTATACATATATACGACGTGCTTTTATCAGTTTCTGTCCACCAAATCCACTCACAGGGCTTTGGTCCGCCCAAGGCTATAGTAGAAGATACTTGCCGAAGGTGCCATGCAGTGGGACTGAACCAGAACCATGTGGTTCATAAGCAAGCTACTTACCACGCAGCCACTCCTACTCTCTTCTCCATTTTAAACTAAATTGCTGAGTATTATGGGACGTCTTTCTATAATTTCACCACACATCATGTACAAGTATATATATATATATATATATATATATATGTTTATATACACACATCTAGCACCTGTGCCGGTGGCACGTAAAAAGCACCCACTACACTCACGGAGTGGTTGGCGTTAGGAAGGGCATCCAGCCGTAGAAACATTGCCAGATCAGACTGGGCCTGGTGCAGCCTTTTGGCTTCCCAGACTCCAGTTGAACCGTCCAACCCATGCTAGCATGGAAAGCGGGCGCTAAACGATGATGATGATGATGATGATATAAACATATTATATGAGAAGACAAAGAGAGAGAGAGAAGGAGAAGAATATAAGTATACTGATAAACAAATGGATAGATATATATGTATATACATTAGATAAAGCAAATGGATTTTCCTTAATTTTCGTTTTTCTATTTACTCATTTTTCAGTGCATATCAATTAGAGTGTTTGAACTAATGAGGGAGCTTCTCTAGTTACTCAACTTGCTAGAAATACCAACCAAATCCACCCAAAGCATCCTACTGTTTTTGAAATATGAACATAAAATTCAGATGGTCAGGACAGAATGCTTTTAAATCAGGCTGACCCAGGATTAAATAACAGGAATGCAGTATTGCACCAACGTGTGTAAAGCTTAATTATTTCAGTTAGAAGAATTAGTGTGTATCGTGTGAAAAGAATGGCTTTTTGAAGCAAAATCGCCGCTCGTTGTCTATGCTGAACAATATTATAATATATAGAAATATAGACTCACACAATCCACTTCTATTTATAAGTCTCATTTTTAATGCAATATAACTCACCAAAAAACATGTTATTATATATTAAAATGATATAGGTGCAGGAGTGGCTGTGAGGTAAGTAGCTTGCTTGCCAACCACATTGTTCCAGGTTCAGTCCCACTGTGTGGCACCTTGGGCAAGTATCATCTATTGAGAAGGGTATAGATTAATGAAATGACGACACAAAGGACAGGCAACAACCTTGGAGCCCTAGTAATCTGTTACAGCATTTACCTAGTGTACCTAATCCTTTAGATCACCTGTGAACTAAAACCCCATACTTGGTGTGTATATGTGTGTGTGTGTGTGTGTGTGTATATATATATAGCAAATTTATGAGAGGTATTGGTATTCAGAAGACCGAAGGTGGCAGGTAATGCTATGTAAGCAGACTCTAATATTTCCCTCTATTTAACAATCTCACATCGTCTCTGATGAAGGGATATCCCTAATACCCCAGAAACAGCTGTAAGACTAACTTTCTCTATATACATGTCCTGAAAATTCCACACAGCCTTGGCTTTGATATCTCATTTCATTTAACACACACACACACATGCACATATGTGCGTGTGTGTGTAAGTATGTACATATCATCATTCGTTTAACATCCGTTCTCCATGCTAGCACGGGTTGGATGGTTCGACCAGGGTCTGAGAAGCCAGATGGCTGCACCAGGCCCAGTCTGATCTGGCAGTGTTTCTACAGTTGGATGCCCTTCCTAACACCAACCACTCCGTGAGTGTAGTGGGTGCTTTTTATGTGCCACCTGCACAGGTGCCAGACGAGGCTGGCAAACGGCCACGATCGGATGGTGCTTATATATATATATATATAAAATTCGAAATCAAAATGGAAATCGCATTCAAGCATGGAAAAAAACCATGACAAACAATGAACAGAAAAACCATCATTGATAAAAGCCAGATATAAACTGAGCAGTAACATTCAGTCAGTGAGTATCCATTTACCTTTAGTAGGTGTAAGCTATCTATCTATCCATCCATCCATCCATCCATCTATCTGTAAATATACTTTATTTAAAAGCAGCAGAAATATAACAAAAGCTGTTACTCGGATTTTTTTTTTTAACGAAACTGTCCGACAAACGTGAACATGAAACTCTGAGTTACAGCTTTTGTTATATTTCTGCTGTTTTTAAATAAAGTATATTACTCCACCTCTGGCATTTGTGTACTCTTTTTTCCACCTTGTTTCACATTTATGTGCTTACTCCGGTGTATCTCTAAATATATATATATATATATATATATATATATATATCTTTATAGGTGTGTGTATTAAGTCAATTAGTTAACTTTTTACTTGACAACATGCATTCATCAATAAGTGATTAGCTATATTCATTCACTTGAAGAGAGCGTCTTTCCAAACTATCCCATGTTTGGAAACAAAAAGAGACGCGTCCTTCACAAAAAACAGAAAGAAAAAACGAAAGCCACTTCACACTACAGCATTGACACATTTGAAAATCTGATATTAGCATTAAAAGGGAAAAACTGATAGCAAATAAATCACTTTGTATAAACATCGGTGTTGTTGTAGCAAGTATTAGACATGAATTGTCCATACAGGAAAACAATCGACAACAGTAAACACTTCACAAACAATTTACTTGAGAAGGATATTTAGCATCTATTACACAAATCATGTTACAAATAATTCTCTATACATACTGACACCAGAGAAATTATTATTATTATTATTATTATTATTATTATTATTATTTCTCTTTATCACAAGTTCTGTTGAAGCTCCTGGAGTCTCACATGCTTGCTACATGCAGCCTATGATACCATACAATCCATTCTTTTCAGCTATCAAATACTTTCCTGATTATTATTATTATTATTATTGCTATTATTATAATTATTATAATTATTACTATTATTATTGCTATTATTATTATTATTATTACTACTATTATTGCTATTATCATTATTATTATTATTACTATTATTGTTATTATTATTGCTATCATTATTATTATTATTATTATTATTATTATTATTATTATTACTATTATTGCTATTATTATTGCTATCATTATTGTTATTATTATCATCATCATTATTATTATTATTACTATTATTGCTATTATTATTGTGATCATTATTATTATTGCTATTATTTTTATTATTATTATCCTTATTATTATTATCATTATTATTATTATTATTATTATTATTATTATTACTACTACTGTTATTGCTATCATAATTATTATTATTATTATTATTATGCAACTTGGACAGTTAAAGTGGCTTGTGTCTGAAACCCGAGACACATGCAGTGATGTGAACAAATAAAAGATTTGGTTTCAGTCTAGACGACAAACGCAAAAAGAAAACAAACGAAAACTTACCGAGCACATTCTAAATAGAATGGAAAACAAGATTGCTATATGCTGTTTACATGGGAAAATGTCACACAGGAAGTGGCCATAGATACATCATCATCATAATCAACATCATCGTCATTGTCATCGTCATCATCACTATCGTCATCATCATCATCCTCATCACCAACACCATCATGATCATGATCATCATCATAATCTTCATAATCATCATCATTGTTATCATTGTCTTCATCATTCTCATCATCATCATCATCGCTATCGACGTCATCATCATCGTCATTGCATCATCGTCCTTGTTTTTGTCCTACTGCTCATTGTCATTGTAACGTCCACGTTTCAATCCTGGCATAGGTCAAACGGAATTTACTGTGGAAGGTTTTTCTGTGGCTGAATGTCCTTCCTGTCGCTAAACCTCACTGTTTCCAAGCAGCATAACATTCCCCACTGAAGGGTTCATGTATGAGGCTGAGGAGGTACTTGCCACTGGTGGTCAGAGTTACAGCCTAAGCAATAACAGTACATCCACTGACAACATCATCATCATCATCATCATCGTTTAGCGTCCGCTTTCCATGCTAGCATGGGTTGAACGGTTCAACTGGGGTCTAAGAAGCCAGAAGGCTGCACCAGGCCCAGTCTGATCTGGCAGTGTTTCTACAGCTGGATACCCTTCCTAACGCCAACCACTCCACGAGTGTAGTGGGTGCTTTTTACGTGCCACCGGCACAGGTGCCAGGGGAGTCTGGCATCGGCCACGATCGGTTGGTGCTTTTAACGTGCCACCGGCACGGAAGCTGGTCAAGGTGGCGCTGGCATCGGCCACGTTCGGATGGTGCTTTTTATGTGCCACCAGCACAGAAGCCAGTCGAGGCAGCGCTGGCAAAAACAATGAAAAAATGGTGGTGGCAGTGGCCAAAGTAACAGCTCAAGGGGGAATGATGCATCCACTGACAACAGCGAGAACAACAACAATGGTAGCAGTTACAGAAGCATTTCAAGCAGCTGAGACAACAAGACCAACAGATACCACAGCAGAAGCAGGACCAACTTCGCAGCTGGAAATGACTGCTACACCAGCAACAGGGGAACAACCAGCATCGTGTCCTGGAATATCAGCACCAGCAGTGACTCCAACAATAATAACAACATTAGAACCAGAGTTAACGAAGCAAAAATTAACGGTGGTAGTCCATCCAATTCATAGACACGAAAGTATGTTGGCTCAACCACGCCCTCGTTTAACCCTTTAGTGTTCAGATTATTCTATCAAACATAATGCTTATTGATTCCCATTGATTTGAATTAATCATGCATTATCTCATATCTTCAAGATCTTGATGGTGTAATTACTTAATGTAGAATAACATTGTAAAGTAGGTGTGAGGGCCTGGATCTGGTCAGTTTGAACATAAAACAGATTAAATATTTTGGCCAGATATGGCCGGTTTAAATACTAAAGGGTTAAGCAACATCTGAACAACCATAGGCTCTCTTTTAGGATAACGGAAAGGAGCAACATCACGTCCTTGAGCAGCCATGTATGGTGCCTAAATGAAGAAAGAAGCCCATACATAATTAAATGGAAGCTTCTTCAACAGCCAGGAAGCAAACTATACAAGCTTTGCTTAGCTCAGAAGGCAAGAAACTTAAAAAAAGTCACCCAAGCCACATTTACAAACATTCAGGAATCAACGACATATGTACCTTCATATGTACCTGATGACAATGATAACGATGGTGATGATGATGATGGTGATGATGATGATGGTGATGAGGATGATAACAGTGATGATGGTGATGATAATGACGATGATGACAGTGACGATGGTGATGATGATGACGATGATGCTTACAATAATGATGACAATGATGATGACGATGATGATGTGATGATGATGATGATGGTGATGAGGATGATAACAGTGATGATGGTGATGATAATGACGATGATGACAGTGACGATGGTGATGATGATGACGATGATGCTTACAATAATGATGACAATGATGATGACGATGATGATGGTGATGATGATGATGATGGTGATGAGGATGATAACAGTGATGATGGTGATGATAATGACGATGATGACAGTGACGATGGTGATGATGATGACGATGATGCTTACAATAATGATGACAATGATGATGACGATGATGATGGTGATGATGATGATGATGGTGATGAGGATGATAACAGTGATGATGGTGATGATAATGACGATGATGACAGTGACGATGTGATGATGATGATGATGGTGATGAGGATGATAACAGTGATGATGGTGATGATAATGACGATGATGACAGTGACGATGGTGATGATGATGACGATGATGCTTACAATAATGATGACAATGATGATGACGATGATGATGGTGATGATGATGATGATGGTGATGAGGATGATAACAGTGATGATGGTGATGATAATGACGATGATGACAGTGACGATGGTGATGATGATGACGATGATGCTTACAATAATGATGACAATGATGATGACGATGATGATGGTGATGATGATGATGATGGTGATGAGGATGATAACAGTGATGATGGTGATGATAATGACGATGATGACAGTGACGATGGTGATGATGATGACGATGATGCTTACAATAATGATGACAATGATGATGACGATGATGATGGTGATGATGATGATGATGGTGATGAGGATGATAACAGTGATGATGGTGATGATAATGACGATGATGACAGTGACGATGGTGATGATGATGACGATGATGCTTACAATAATGATGACAATGATGATGACGATGATGATGGTGATGATGATGATATTGATGATGGTGATGATATTGATGATGATGGTAATGATGACACCGATGATGATGATAATGGTGGTGGTACTGGTAGTGGTGGTGGTGATGATCACAGGTTGCTTCTTATGCTGCTGCTTTTGCTGTTCATAATACTGAAATAAAAAACCCAATTTCTACCCTTCAGACGTGAACAATTAATTAATAATTCTACAGTAATATTCCAAATGCCAACAGCAACTATTATCTTCCTTTTTTTTTTATTTTATTGACAATCACATTTTTACATATTCTGTTTTTGCTTGTTTTATTTTATATAATTTTGTATTTAACATTGCATTTTTATTTAACAATGTACCTTATTTCGCAGTCTTAGAATACTGTATTCTTCTTCTTCTTCAGTTTTGCAACTATCATTACATCAGTCAAGAAAAAAAGGGGTTTCTTTGTTAGAATATTCTAGAATAATAAATCGTATGTGCATAGTGAACAGTGAGAATCAGAAAGATGGCTGACGTATTCAATCTTAATATGTTCTGACACATTCAGTTGTGAACATTCTAATCACTGTCGTATTTTGGAATTGGAGAACAACTTCTTTCAGATGAATGTGTGTTCATAACACACTCAATTCATTAACATAAAGGGATTTTGTGACACCTGGTGTTTCGACATCATTAAGCCTCCTTAGTCATAGCAACTCTGGGCTGGTGAATCTAACAAGTGTTCATGGTTCTTGTTTTATAACTTCATCAAACAAATTATCTGCTAATCCATGTTGATATCTGCCAACTGATACATCATCATCATCATGAGTATTGTAAACAGCAACAATCAGAATGATGATATACAGATTCGATCTTAATACATCTTCACAGAATCAAATGTGAATATGCTAATCACTGTTGTATTTAATTATCTTATTATCTCCTTTCAGATAATTGAATCTTCAAAACACTAGTTCATTAATGTGAGAGGAGTTTGTGACACCTAGTGTTTCATTATTTTGTAGAAGACAAGGTGTCATGCAGTGGGACTGAACCTGGAACCAAGTGGTTGGGAAGCAAGCTTCTTACCACACAGCCACTCCTGCACCTATCATCATCATCATCATCATCATCATCGTCATTTAGCGTCCGCTTTCCATGCTAGCATGGGTTGGACGGTTCGACTGGGGTCTGGGAAGCCAGAAGGCTGCACCAGGCCCAGTCTGATCTGGCAGAGTTTCTACGGCTGGATGCCCTTCCTAATGCCAACCACTCCGTGAGTGTAGTGGGTGCTTTTTACGTGCCACTCGCACAGGTGCCAGGCGAGGCTGGCAACGGCCATGATCGGATGGTGCTTTTTACGTGCCACCGGCACGGAGGCCAGGCGAGGCTGGCAATGGCCACAAACGGATGGTGCTTTTTACGTGCCACCGGCACAGAGGCCAGTTGAGGTGGAGCTGGCAACGGCCACGATCAGATGGTACGCTTACTTGTCACTGGCACTGGTATCACAGCTGCAATTTCCATTGATGTTGATCGACTTCGATTTTGGTTCTGCTTTCTGATATCTGATATGACTTGATTTGATTTGATTTTGATTTGTATGTATATTCATGTTCATATTAAAGAAGGCCTAAAAGAATGATATGTAAGGGATAATGGTGATTCTTTTATCAAGATGAATAATTTCAGTAAAGCATTCATTAAAGACGGGCTTATCTTTGGTGTCTGACTCTTTCTGATCCTCTATCACTGCCTGGCTCTCCTTCGATTACAATGAATGTTCTAGTTGATCCGATCAATGGAACAAGCTGCTCGGGCAATTAATGTGCATGTGGTTGAGCACTCCATAGATATAAGTCCCCTTAACATAGTTATTAGGGAGATTGGGTATGACACAAAATGTGACAAG
Organism: Octopus sinensis; assembly: GCF_006345805.1. Classification (NCBI taxonomy): domain Eukaryota; kingdom Metazoa; phylum Mollusca; class Cephalopoda; order Octopoda; family Octopodidae; genus Octopus; species Octopus sinensis. The sequence goes on along the minus strand of NC_042999.1, from coordinate 2,825,058 downwards.
GTTAGCTCATTGAACTACAGATCAGCTGAGAGGGCTGGAACAATGAGAAATAAAGTGCTTTGCTCAAGGACACAATGCCCCACTGGAAATTGAACTCACAACCTAATGATTGAGACCCAAATACCCTAGTTGTTAAGCCGCACGGCTATCACTCATATTCACCTGCATTACCATCTCTCTTTTTTCTTGTTCCAGCAAGGGTAGCCATTCATCTCCTCTACATCAGAAACCTGTGTCCATCCCTATATCATATTTAAGCCTTTCATCAGCTGCCATAAAGTCATCCGCTTACAAAACCACGAAACCAAAACCTTGGGGATTGGGGCCTTGGTGTAGTTCTATGACTCATTAGATCAAGTCACACCATCTCATGCATCAGAAAGCAGACAGACGTTAGACAATGAAGATGATGATGATGATAACGATGATAACGATGATGATGATGATGATAACGATGATGATGATGATAATGATGATAACGATGATGATGATGATGATGATGATGATAATGATGATGATGATGATAACGATGATGATGATGATGACAATGATGACGATGATGATGATGACGACGACTATAATGATGATAATGATGATGATGATGATGATGATGATGATGGTGATACAGAACCAAATTCAAGTTTAAGCACTGGGTTAACTTGAAGCTGTAAGCCTCATAAATACATAATGGCTTACAGAACAAATGACAATTCTTTTGTAGAGCTTCAGATAAAGAAATTTCGATAATATGGATTTTTCCCATTTGTCCTGAGGCCAAAACCTCTAAAAGGAATATTACTGAATAGAGAAAAGCTGGCTGTAAAGTACAACGTCAATTTTGTCTTTCACTGCCCTCTTAATCGCAATGACAATGCAGTGGGAGTCAAAACGAAAGGGGAGCTGTGTCATCGATTAAATTGACTCAAGTGCAGAACTCGGAAGGCAGTGAGATGAGAGAACCATCAGCTGATTGGACAACATTTTCAGCAGCAATACTTCTGGTTCTTTACGTTCTGAGTTCAAATCTTGCCAAGGTTAACTTTGTCATTCATTCCACAGGGGTAATAAAATAAAACGCCAGTCAAGTGCCGTGGCCAATGCAAATGACTTGTTACCTCCTACGAAAATGAATGGTCATGAATTCTGCAAGAGACTGGTATCTCATTTGGGGCATCTTAGGATCTCAGTAACTTAGATGCCAGGGAAACCAGGTAATAAACGCATGTGTCTCAGGGCTCAAGAAAGCAAAATAGTAGTTATTTTAGTAATTCTAATTCCTGTAATAATAAAAGATAAAAAATTGAAATGCAATTCATCCAATAAATAACTGGTATTAAACTTCAAGTTATTTCCGTAGTCATCCTGAAAATACTATCTTCCATGGACTGATTTCATAATTTTTCAATGCTAAGGCAAATTATGTTCTGAGTTCAAATTCAGCCTAGGTCGACTTTGCCATTTATCCTTTCAGGATCGATTAATTAAGTACCAGTTGCATACTGGGGTAGATCTTATCGACTGGCATCCTTCCCCAAGGCGACGAGCTGGCAGAAATGTTAGTGCGCTGGGCGAAATGCTTAGAGACATTTCGTCTGCCTTTACATTCTGAGTTCAAATTCTGCCCTGGTCGACTATGCTTGCATCCTTTCCGAAAATTTTCGTTGCATCTTGCAACCTTTTCAATAGTCTTGACTCTTGAAAAAGTTGCAAGACACAATGAAAATTTTAGGAAAATAGAAATAAGGAATAAGTGCAAACTTTACCAGGGGGTATGTTAAACCATAGGCACAAAAAGAAAATGACTCTCCCTAAACCTAATAGAATATACTTCAACTCACAAACTCACATAAAGAATCTTGCAAACCAAATCCAAAATATATACATAGATGTGTGTGTGTGTATATATAAAAATTTATAGATGAATGAAAGTATGTATGTATGTGTGTGTGTATATACATATGTATGTTATTATTCAGTTTATTTCAAGATTTCTTACCAATAGAGAAAGAAGCAGTTTCTATCCTAGATCCAAGGTTTCTTCATTGGAATTTCAACATCAACAACAGGATATTTTTATATGTATGTATGTATGAATGTATGTACGTATGCATCTATGTGTGTATGTATCTATGTGTGTATGTATGTATGTATATATGTATATATGTGTGTGTATTGTGTATATATGTATATATGTATTATGTATGTATGTATGTATGTATGCATGTACACTTGCGTCAGAAATTAATTAGCACTTCTCAAATTTCTACATTAAATAGGTTAAATCAATTAACCTATGAGCTGTTCAAAACGTCTTATGCGATGAGAAAACTTAGTATGGTGTGATTTCGGTCCTTGCAAGGCGCTACCTATATCTATTAAACAAAGGAAGATTTGTCTGCATCCGCACTCCAAGTTGTTGCACTGCTATGTCAACATCATAAGGCTGTAGACTCTCAAACTGCTCTGCAAACAAAGTTACGTCATCGTTCTGCGCAACAGTGAACTCGCAACAAAGCAATAGTTCGAGATATGGCCACTAGGTGACAGCACATACCTTGAGTGAAGAGCAAATCAAGAGTGCTAATTAATTTCTGACGGTAGTGTATGTATACAGATAGTAATATTTTAAGTTAGATATTACAACATACAAAAACAGCGACTGAAAAACTAATAGAAACATAACTTCCTTGGAATGATCTGAAGAACATCTGAGAATAAATAAATAAATAAATAAACGCATGATTATTATAGATAGATAGACGTAAATATTAGAAGACATTTAACTCGATGCTCTACCGACCCTGCCACTTTGGCGTTCCTCAATATATTCCTTATATTAGAAGCTGTTAGAGAAAGGAAACTTCTATATAGAAACTGCATATAGATAAGGTGTTTATGTTAACAGGGAAGTGAAAGTGGGGTGGTAGGGGTGGTGGTGGTGCTGGTGTCGTTGGGTGATGGTGGGGGTGTTTCATAGTAAAAAGGGAAGAGGAGTTCTTCACTGATAATGTTTCGGAAGAAGGAGAATAATTCTTTGTCTATCATTAAGGTTACTTACTATATATATATATATATATATATATATATATATATATATATAATATATATATATACACATATGTATATATACACACATATATATATATATATATATATACACACACACATATATATATATATACACGCACTCATATATATATATATATATATATATATATATATATATTAATGTTTGTATACATATATACACATGCATATATATATTCATATATATATATGTGTGTGTGTGTGTGTATACACATATTCATTCATAAATATAAATATATATATATATATTTAATCTGTATATATATGTGTATACATATACATATAGATATATATGCACAAATATATATGTAAATGTGTATGAATATGTATCTCTATAAATATACATATATGTGCGTATATATGCATACATGTATGTGTATGTATGTAGCCTTTAAAGATGATGGAATATTTTATCTAGGGAATAGATTAAGAGAAATATTGGTTAAGCCGTAAATTGAGCAACGTTCTTTATTAGACACTCCATATTCATCTATTATAGCCTTCACTTGAGATAAAACGAGCAGAAGCATTCCACGATTCCGTGCAAAAGAAATGGTGTTCTTGGATGTGTGTTACCTACCAAGATGAAACAATGAAGAATTTAGCTCTCATTTGCAGCCTTTCGGTTACTTAAGGAAAAAGCTTCCTGGGAGAAGAGTGGTGGCGAAGAGAACAGGAGGAAAAGGAAAATGGATGTGAGGATGATGGTGGTAGTGGTTGCGAGGAAAAATTTTCAAGAGAAATAGAAGTGTTTATGAAAAATGATTTCCCGTCTTAGAGAAAGTGATAAACTCGAGGAAGGATGAAGTGTATTGTAAAAATTGAATAATAACAATGCGATAGAAAAGGGCAAGTTCTAAAAGAGGGGGCAGTATTTGGGGGTCAAAGATCAAAGCTGTTTTAGTAGCAGAGGAGGAAACCTCATCGGCGAGATGATATGCGTGGCGTGTGGAGTTTGTTTTAAAAAAGAAAAAGCAACAACAAAAACAAATGGTTTTTGTTTAGATTGATCATTATGTTAAACATTATACATACAACGTTTCCCTGTGATGTTCGGTCTTTGATAGTTTATAGAATAACACATACCTATTTAATAATTCATTTAGTAGATAAAACAGCCGTACACACACTCACATACAGACACACCAACTCAAGAACACACACACACACACGTGTATATCTACGTGTGTATAATGTATTTATGTATGTATATTTGTTTATATGCAAAAACCTATGAATTTATTTATATGATGAAGAAAATCGATTTCTGGAGTTTTCCTGACGAGGGATAATCGTTAATGGATGATGAGCCTTATGGATTTCTGCTTCCGTAGTGGTGGAAGGGGAAGATATGACCTGTGACATTTATGCCTTTCCCAAAGCCATTAGTGGAATAAATGGAATAGACGCATTATATATATGCATACATATATATATATATATATATATATATATATATATATATATAAATTTATACACACACATACGTGTATATATATATATATATATAGATAGATAAGTATTTATACATGTATGTGTATATATACTCTTTTACTTGTTTCAGTCATTTGACTGCGGCCATGCTGGAGCACCGCCTTTAATTGAGCAACTCAACCCTGGGACATAAACACACCAGCATCAGTTGTCAAGCAATGCTAGGGGGACAAACACAAACACACACACACACGTGTATATCTACGTGTGTATAATGTATTTATGTATGTATATTTGTTTATATGCAAAAACCTATGAATTTATTTATATGATGAAGAAAATCGATTTCTGGAGTTTTCCTGACGAGGGATAATCGTTAATGGATGATGAGCCTTATGGATTTCTGCTTCCGTAGTGGTGGAAGGGGAAGATATGACCTGTGACATTTATGCCTTTCCCAAAGCCATTAGTGGAATAAATGGAATAGACGCATTATATATATGCATATATATATATATATATATATATATATATATATATATATATATAAAAAAATTTATACACACACATACGTGTATATATATATATATATATAGATAGATAAGTATTTATACATGTATGTGTATATATACTCTTTTACTTGTTTCAGTCATTTGACTGCGGCCATGCTGGAGCACCGCCTTTAATTGAGCAACTCAACCCTGGGACATAAACACACCAGCATCAGTTGTCAAGCAATGCTAGGGGGACAAACACAAACACACACACACATATATATATATACATATATACGATGGGCTTCTTTTAGTTTCCGTCTACCAAATCCACTCACAGGGCTTTGGTCAGCCGAGGCTATAGTAGAAGACACTTGCCCAAGGTGCCATGCAGTGGGACTGAACCCGGAACCATGTGGTTGGTAAACAAGCTACTTATCACACAGCCACTCCTGCGCCTGTTATAATATGTTTATTATTCTTAAACAAGAATTTTATTGACAGTGACTTCGGAGTTTCGGCCAGCTAAGCCATCGCCCAACGATGTGTGTGTGTGTGTAGTGTGTTTATTTATATATATATATATATATATATATATATATATATATATAAATTTATACACACACATACGTGTATATATATATATATATATAGATAGATAAGTATTTATACATGTATGTGTATATATACTCTTTTACTTGTTTCAGTCATTTGACTGCGGCCATGCTGGAGCACCGCCTTTAATTGAGCAACTCAACCCTGGGACATAAACACACCAGCATCAGTTGTCAAGCAATGCTAGGGGGACAAACACAAACACACACACACATATATATATATACATATATACGATGGGCTTCTTTTAGTTTCCGTCTACCAAATCCACTCACAGGGCTTTGGTCAGCCCGAGGCTATAGTAGAAGACACTTGCCCAAGGTGCCATGCAGTGGGACTGAACCCGGAACCATGTGGTTGGTAAACAAGCTACTTATCACACAGCCACTCCTGCGCCTGTTATAATATGTTTATTATTCTTAAACAAGAATTTTATTGACAGTGACTTCGGAGTTTCGGCCAGCTAAGCCATCGCCCAACGATGTGTGTGTGTGTGTAGTGTGTTTATTTATATATATATATATATATAGTTTATATATGTATTAGTTTTACATTAGTTTTAATATCTGGTTGACTCTCCTTTAGCATCAATTACCACTTTTATACTGTACTGTACACATGCAACCAATTTTGAGTAAGACCAACGTCCAAAATCAACTTATGTTTCCTTGATTATTTCAGTGTTTTATACTAAAATACGTTGTAGATACAGTTAATAAACAGTAAAGCGCCTAAAACAAGGGGCTTGAGTGAGTGTTGTTGTTGTTATATATATATATTGTATTGAGTATTAAAGGAAGTAGTGAGTATTTAGTATGAAAGATTAAGAAAATGAGAGAGACTGAAACAACGTGTTAACGATACAAGATACTTTATTCGACTGCCGTTGTTGTACAAGTTAATTGTTTTGGCGGGAAACAAAGTGAAAGTCCTTTTATCAAGGGATACAATGGGCGACGTTGATTGTTCATGTTTGTTGTGATGATTATATAACATCTTCCTTTTTTTTTTTTAAATTTTTTTTTATATCATCTGTATCTACAGGGAATAATTATTCGTCGTCCACTTTTTGTGGTTTTATTATTTTGTAGTGTTGAATTCTGTAGTTGTGCTGTTTTTGTTTTTTCATGCGTGTTTGTTGATTTTGGAAATATATTTTCATAATCTAATTCTTCTGTTATGCGAACGTGTTCGTTTGTTTTAAGAATATGTTGTCTATTTCGTTTGACTGTATTTCCTTCCTCTGTTATTACTAAGTATGAACGAGGTTGCTCTAGTTTTTTAATTATTTTGCCCCTTCTAAACCAATTGTTGTTAAACTTAATTCTAACCGTGTCGTGTGGTTTTAACTCTGGGAGTTCTGTTGTAATGTTTGATTTCTTCTTTTCGTGAGGCCTGATACCAATTTTGTCGTGTAGTATGTTTGGGAGATTTGTTCGCAATGTTCTATTCATTATTTGATTTGCAGGGGATGGTGCACCATTTTGTAATTTAGTCGTGCGTAATGCTAAGAGCGCTAACTGAGGTTCTTCGTCACTTTTGAATGCCTTTTTTAGCGTCTTTTTTATTGTCTGTATATTTCTCTCAACCATGCCATTCGCTTGATGATAATGCGGGCTTGTCTTTGTGTGATGAAAATGCCAATTTTTTGCAAATTTTTTGAATTCAGCCGAATTGAATTCTGGACCGTTGTCACTTACAACTGTTTGCGGAATTCCGAATTTAGCAAAAGTTTCTTTTAATTTTTTGATTACGGTTTTTGACTGGCAATCATTTATTTCGTGTAGATCAAAAAATCTTGTTGTATAGTCAATAATTGTGACATACGAATTTCCAGACAGGTGAAATACGTCTGTACCCACTTTGGTCCATGGTGTAGTAGGTATTTCATGATTTATTAGTGGTTCGGCTGCTTGTTGATTTTTGTAGTCAATGCAGTATGAGCATGTGTTAATCATGTCTTTGATTTGAGCGTTAATGCCGGGCCAGTATATACATTCCTTCGCTCTCTCTATGCATTTTTCGATACCCATGTGTCCGGTATGTATTTCCTGTAGAGCTTCTCTACGTAATGACTTAGGTACAATTATTCTTGAACCTTTTAGAACGAGACCATTGACGATTGATATTTCATCACGAACGGATACGAATGGTTTGATGTTATTGGTATTTTGTCTTTTGGGGGCCATTCTGTTTTTGTATATGTGATGAGTGTCTGTAGAGACGGGTCGTCTGCAGTGGCTTCTTTATACTCTTTTAATTTAGTGTCGGTTATGGGGTAATTTTTTATTACTGCATGAATGTGCGATTTCATATCTTCGTCTGGTACTTCTGGAGTATTTTGCTCAAGGTATGCACGTGATAGGGTATCTGCAACAATTGATTCTTTACCAGGTATGTGGTTTAGGTCTAAATCATATCTTTGTAATGTTAGTAGAAATCTTTGGATTCTGGGGGTGCATTTAGTGATCGATTTTTTGAATATTTGCTTCAACGGTTTATGGTCATTTTCGATTCTGAAATGAGTTCCGTATATAAACTGATGAAATTTCTTGCATGCGAAAACTATACTGAGAGCTTCGCTCTCTATCGGACAGTAGTTTTGTTCCGCTTGAGTTGTTGCACGAGATGCAAACGAAACAGGTAGCCATCTTTCGTTGTGTTTCTGCTCAAGTATCGCTCCGAGCCCATGCTTGCTAGCATCTGTAGTTATTTTTATTGGTAGATCTGGATCATAAAATTGTAGCACTGGTTTTCTGGTGGTAATCATTTCTTTTAGCTTTTTTATTGCTTCGATTTGTGGTTTGTCGAATGACCATAACGTGTCACTCTGTAGAAGCTGGCGCAATGGTGCTGTGACTTCGGAGTAATTAGATAAAAATTTACATAGGTAATTTGTCATACCTAGGAATCTTTGTAATTCTTTTTTACTTGTTGGCAGTGGCATGTGAATGATTGCTTGTACCTTGGTTGGATCTTGTTTTATCCCTTCGCTGGTTAATATATGCCCAAGGTACTTGATTTGTGATTCATAGAAGATACACTTTGATTTATTTAACTTTAATCCGTGCTTTCGGATTCGATCGAAAACTTGTTGTAGTCTATTTGTGTGTTCTTCTAAAGTGTTGGACCAGATTATGATGTCATCCTGTGAATTTCTTGCTCCTTCTATGCCCTCTATTATTTTTGAAATTTCTTTTTGGAAAACTTCACTGGCGCTGTGAATTCCAAAGGGTAGTCGTGTGAAGCGATACCTTCCAAAAGGTGTGTTGAACGTTAAAAGATGGGAGCTTTCTTCGTCAACTGGAATTTGCCAGTATCCATTAGATGCATCGAGTTTTGAAAAATATTTAGGGTTATGCATTTGTGCAAAAATGTCCTCCGCTGTAGGGAGTTTGAAAGGTTGCCTTTTTATGGCTTTGTTTAGATTCTTGGGGTCTAAACAGAGTCGGAGTTTTCCGTTGGCTTTTTCAACGATGACTAGGGAATTTACCCAGTCTGTAGGTTCACTAACAGGTTTTATGATATCTAATTCTGTCATTCTTTTTAATTCTTTGTTGAGTTTTTCTTTTATAGAAAAAGGAACCGATCTTGGTGGATGAATTACAGGAGTTATTTGTGGATCCACTGTGATATGATGTGTTATTGACAAAGTGCCGATTTCTCCGAAACAGTCTTCATATTTTTCTAATATGTCGTTTTGTTCGACGAATTTATTTTTGAAATTCTCTGAATCAGGTTCAGATCTTTAGCTGTCTTTGCATCTATAACTGCGTGCGAGTTTGTTTTTGCAACAATGAATTTTATTTGCTTTGATAATTCTTTGTATTTAATGACTGCTGTGCATTTTCCTAGCACTTTTATAGCTGTGTTATTATAAGCTGATAATCGGGTTGAAGTTTTTTGCAGTTGTGGTTTTGGAATTATATTTCTATATTCTCTGAATGGCAGTACGGTTACGTCTGCTCCTGTATCTATTTTGAATGTTACATTCGAGTTGTTCACTTTTAGTTCGACCGTCCAAATGTCTTTTGGAGTCTTGAACTTTTCGATTTTGTGCACGCGGGAATTATTTGCAGTGATCATTTCGAGTGCATGTGTATCGTCATCTGATTCATCATCGGTATGTATCTCTACTTTATGTACAAATTTTCTTGATTTGCACATTTTTGCATAGTGTCCTTGTTTCTTGCATTTTTCACATGTCTTGTGAAATGCTGGGCATTTATTTCTTTTGTGATTATAACCACATAGTGACAGTTAGTGACGTAGTGTTGACTTGGCGCTTGAAACTTCGCGGGCTTTCTGTCACTTCCGCCTTGTTCGTTTTGATGTCTGGATTGCATATGGCGGGTTATTTGAGTTTTGGCGCCTTTTCTGTCGTGTTGACTATATACCCTCGAGATTTCGTTATCTCTTGTTTCGGATGTGGCATTTAGCATCCTTGATTGGAGTCGTGTTTGCTCTGCACTCTGACCTGCTTGAATTGTTTTTTGTAGGTCTAAATTTGGTTCTCTCAATAATCTTTCTCTTAATCTCATGTCTCTGATTCCACATATCAGAATATCTTTGGTGAGACTGTCTGTGAGGTTGCCGAATTCGCACTGTTGTGCCTTTTGGCGCAACTCTACTACGTACTCATCGAATTTTTGATGTTCCGCTTGTCCACATGTGAAGAATTTGTGTCTTAGGAAAGTTATGTTTTTCCTGGGTTCACAATATGCATCGAATTTTTCGATTACTGTCTGAAGGTTCATTTCTTCGTCGGGTGAATCGAAATCCAGAGTGGAATGGATATCTCGGCCTTTAGAACCGATGCAAGTTAAAAACATTGAAGTTTTTACTTTGTCTGGCTTCATGTCACTTTCTGTTGCTATCAAAAAGAGATTGAATTCTTTTTTCCACTTTTTCCATGCTGCGGCTAGATTTTCCTTATTAAAGTCTAGGTCTTTTGGATGCGGTAAATTTTCCATTTCGTCTTTGAAGTATGATTTCAACTTCTTTTTTCCTTTGGTTTCTGTATTTTGGGTTCTTTTAGTATTCTGACACCATGTTGTTGTTATATATATATATTGTATTGAGTATTAAAGGAAGTAGTGAGTATTAGTATGAAAGATTAAGAAAGAGAGAGACTGAAACAACGTGTTAACGATACAAGATACTTTATTCGACTGCCGTTGTTGTACAAGTTAATTGTTTTGGCGGGAAACAAAGTGAAAGTCCTTTTATCAAGGGAGACAATGGGCGACGTTGATTGTTCATGTTTGTTGTGATGATTATATAACAAGTGTGAGCGACGTCAAATCATAGCTCATCATGAAGATGGAATGTCTGAAAGGGAAATTGCTCAGAAGATGAAATGTTCTCGATGTGTGGTGCAAACGACTTTCAAGCGCTTCAGAGAGACAAAAGATGTGAAGACAATACAATGAAGAGGCAGGAAAAAGGTTACATCACCTTGTGATGATATATCTATCATCCATCAGTCACTTAGAAACAAGAGAAAAACATCGTCAGAGCTCTGTGCGGACTTCAACAAGGCAAGTACTTCACAAATATCAATCAGAACTGTTAGAAGAATGCTTGTAGAGTATGGTCTGAAAGGCTGTAAAGCCAGGAAGAAGCCAAGGGTTTCTGAAGCGAATATGGAAAAATGTCTTCAGTGGGCCAAAGACCACTCAAATTGGACCAGTGAGCAATGGTCGAAAGTCATATGGTTTGATGAAAGTAACTATGAAATAAGATAGTACATGTATTCAATCGACATGTAAACTTAATGTAACTGGTTTGTTGCCCAAAATATATAAAAAAGTATCCAACATAAAGCTAATATTTATTTTTCATGTTTTTACTCAGGTTTTTGGTACATCTGGTGCAACTTTCATGTGTCACAGAGTTGGGGAAGCATTTAAGGTTGAATGTCTGGTACCAACTGTGAAACATGGGGGTGGTTCTATAATGGTGTGGGTCTGCATATCTGCCACAGGAACCAGAGAAATGATTTTATATCAGGGAAGGATGGATTCAGCTACTTATGTTTCTATGTTATCGGATGTTTTAGAGCCATCAATTGCTAAATTGCATCCAGGAGTGTTGGAAAACAGTGTTATCTTTCAACAGGACAACGCTCCATGTCACACAGCAAAGATTACTCATCAATGGCTTGAGACACAAATTATTGTTCCCATGGACTGGTCAGCTCAATGTCCCGATCTAAATCCGATCGAATGCCTATGGGGAACACCTGATGAAGCTATCAGGAACACAACAATTGAAAATAAAGAGCATTTGTACCAAAAGTTGAGAGAAGAATGAAGTAAAATTGAGCCTAACACCTGCAAGAAACTAGTTGATTCAATGCCTAACAGTATAAAAGTGGTAATTGATGCTAAAGGATGGTCAACCAGATGCTAAAACTAATGTATATTGTGAAATATACCATAATCTACCATGTGCATGAGTTTCATTAACATTGAGATTGCAGAACCCAAAAACATTGGGGTGGCCTAATACTTTTGACCAAGGCAATATATATATATACTTCTAATGTAAATATAAAATTTTTTAAATACATTTTATCAATGGCCAGCTTATTAAAATAGTTTTCAAGGTGAAAATATAAACAATTATAATTATGGGAAAAGAAAAAAAATTCTATGCCAATTTGCTGAAACATAGACCAAACCCTTTCGTTACCAACCCGGCTGAAACCAGCTCTGGTTCTGAGTATAAATGTCTTGTTTTCAAAAGTTTTGAATTAAAATCTTCTACCAAACCTGAGTCCCAATTTATGTTCCTAACACTAGCTTAATGATAACAAAGTTATTTTACTAAATTCTTTGTTACATTTAAAATAATTGAAAGAAACACAGAGCATCTCAAAATAAACACGGTAACAAAAGGGTTAAAACATCTAACCACATAAAATATTTTTCACTATAAATACACAGAATGCTGAAATGAGGAAAGCAAGATAGCAGAATTTTTTTTTTAATTGTTATTCCTGAATGGGACCAATTTCTGGATTAATCCGAAAGGATTCTTCCTTCTTCAGCGAGAAACACGATTAGAATAAATGGAAAAGTTACATATACCCACGAAAAAGCAGATGCAAAATCATGTGTACATTTAAGTACCCCAAATATATCCAAACAGAAATTCTGCAATCCTTGTGGATTAATCCAGAAATTGGTCCCATTTGGGAATAACGAATTTATAAAAAATTTCTCTTAGCATGCTTTCCTCAATTCAGCATGCTTTGTATTTATAGTGAAAAATATTGAATGTGGTTAGACGTCCTAAGGTCTGTTTTTCAGCATATTTGCATACAAAATTTTTTCTTATATATATATATATACTAGCAGTATCGCCCCGGCGTTGCTCGGGTTTGTAAGGGAAATAACTATATAAGCCTTTTTAGAGAGTTACTTCCCTTATAGATGCCAATTCGGGCTTTCTTAGCCATTTTTGTTTTGGTGTCTTCAAGCCATGAAGTCGTTGTTCTAAAAGAACGCTGGTTTCCTTCACAACGCATTACGACGTTGATTTCTTTACACTCCCTTCCCCACAGCTTCACGAGGGAGGGAAGGGGGAGAAGCAAACAGGTGCAGCTGTGAGCGTGGACGCCAACTCCGCCGCCATCGACACAGGATGCATTTTATGCATTAAAATGGAATAAAAAATGATGTTAAATTATTTTTAAAATCGTAGACTCATCGTTGACGCGCGCTAATAGTCAGACGGGCTCGATATGAATCACGACTATAAGATACCCGAATTTGGTTAAACTGCACCGCAAAATGTGGGAGGAGTTAGGAATCTAAATCGAAGGGGACAGACACTCACACAACTAGAGTTTTATATATATAGATATATATATATAGTGAGAGAGAGAGAGGGAGAGAGAGGCGTGGGTCTAGTACCTTGAGTGTTGCATTCACAACTATATATCTAAAGTGGTTTCAATTGCAGTGCATTATGTTCTTGAGCGAAACAACTCATTTCACGGTGCTGTATGATCCCTTTGACATGGTTCCAGGTTCTGTCCTACTGCATGGCACCTTGACCAAGTGTCTTCTACTATAGCCTCGGGCTGACCAAAGCCCTGTGAGTGGATTTAGTAGACAGAAACTGAAAGAAGCCCGTCGTGTGTGTGCATGTATATATCTATATCTCTGTGTGTGTGTGTGTGTATTTGTTCCCCCATTGGTGTTGGTATGTTTATATCCCTGTAATCTAGCAGTTCGGCAAAAGTGACCGATAGAATGTCCTGGGCTCGATTTGTTCTACTAAAATCCTTCAAGGTGGTGCCCTAACATGGTTGCAGCTAAATGACCGAAACAAGTAAAAGAACAAAAGAATATATATATTTCTTTACTTACCCACAAGGGGCTAAACACAGAGAGGCCAAACTAGGACAGACAAACGGATAAAGTCGGTTATATCGACCCCAGTGCGTAAATGGTACTTAATTTATCGACCCCGAAAGGATGAAAGGCAAAGTCGACCTCGGCGGAATTTGAACTCAGAACGTAGCGGCAGACGAAATACTGCTAAGCATTTTGTCCGGCATGCTAACATTTCTGCCAGCGCACCCACATACCTACATACATACATATTCACGTGCACACCCACACATATTTGTACACATACACACACATACACCATATTTTTAACTTGAAACTTTCGAAGATAACATCGATGTCATTAGTTCAAAAAAATTTCAGACTGTTTGCATATCCGTAACCTGAAAACCAGGGGGAGACAAAATGGAGTCATGTAGATGAGGTGGAGTCTTGTATTACAGATCATGTGAAACAGGATATTGCAGAATGTCATGGAATATGGAATGAGATACAAGACTGCTTTGGGAGTTGGCATCTGGCCTAATAAAATATTTATAATGCTTCTGTCAGAGAGTACCACTCATATTGGCATTGTTGTGTGCCACTCACACCTATGTGTCTAATTAAGAAACCATTATCACAATTGTAATAATCATTGCTATTGTTGTGTTTTTTTTTGTTTTCTGTTGATCAACCACATCGTCACCACTACCACCACCACCACCACCATCATCTTTGCTGTTGTCGTCGTCATCATCTCCATATTATTATTATTGTTAAGTGTTAAGGCGGCAAGCTGGCAGAATCGCTAGTACGCCGGGCAAAATGCTCCTCGGTATTTAATCCGTTTTTATATTCTGAGTTCAAATTCCATTGAAGTCTACTTTGCTTTTCACCCTTTCAGGGTCGATAAAGCAAGTGCCAATCATGTACTGGGGTCCATATAATTGACTTATCCCACCCCCTAAATTGCTGGCCTTGTGCTAAAATTTGAAACCATTATTATCATTATTATTATTATTATTATTGTCTTTGCACAGCTTCTAATGCTGGAGATGTACTACGGTGTCAACTGTTCCCTACCACTGAACTAAGATAACACCCCTTATTTTTCAAGAACCATCCGGAGTATTCAAGCAGTTCCAAGCAGTGTTGTTTTCTACAACTGCTCCACCCTTATTGCAGCTTTTATTTGTTCCATGTACTTCTCGAGATTTTTACTCACAGTTCCCAGGGCTCCAACAATTATTGGTACTACTACCACCTTTTTCATCGACCACAACTGCTTAACTTCCCAAGCTAACTTCTCATATCTATTGACTTTTCATTATTCCTTATTGCATACCTTGTTGTCAGCTGGCCGTCCATACATCTGATTTTACCTCTCTTCAAGACTAACACACCAAACTTTCTCAGTCCAAACTCCATTCTGATATTAGCACTGAAGATATACGTATCAATGAGGGAACTGACTTGGAATTTATCTTTACCATAAAGTTTGAGGTCATCCATGAATAACAAGTAGTTGACTTTTTGTTGGTGGCTCTTGAATACATATCCAGCCTTTGCTTTCCTCAGAATCAGTGTTAATGGTATCATGCACAGTACAAAGATCAGTGGGGACAGGCAGTCCCCTTTGAAGATGCCTCCTGATTTCTATTGTCCTTAAACTTCATCCATATGCTATCAGTTCTGTCCTCCAATTCACCATACTTTTTCCAAGCAATCACTAACATTTGATGCAATACCAAATCGGTTCATACATTCCATAATCCAAAATTGTGGGATCATATCGTATGCCTTACGATAGTTGATCCATGACATGGTTAAGTTACTTTTTCTTCTCTTGCAGTCTCTAAGTACAGTTTTATACTATTCAGGAGTTGATCCTTGGTACCTCTGCACTTACGCTTGCAACCCTTCTACTCATGTGCAAGACTCCATTTTTTTTCAGGTGTCTGTACATTGACTCTGCAACTATTCCAATCAATAATTTCCACATAAGTGGCAAGCAGGATATCGGCCTGTAATTTTCTACCGTATTACTTTTTAAATGTTTTTCAGGCACAGCACTGTCCTACCCAATGTCAACCAATCTGGTGTTGGTTGTCAGCATTTAACAAGGTGTTGAGTTATGCAGTTATTTGTGCATGACATTCACCAAATCTTTTGGTCCAGTAGCCATGAACTCCATCTTGTCCCGGGGCTTTCCAGTTGCCCATTTTTTTGCTGATTTCCTTCACTTCCCTAACTGAAATAACTAGTTCTGCCTGTTTTGAACAGACCACTGCTTGTTTCAGTTCTTGCGACCATTCAGGATCCTTCTTGTTGTTCCTTGTCTTTGCTCCACATGTCACTCCAACATCTTTAACTTTCGATGTTATCTGGTATCAACTTTTCATATGTACACTCTTCCTTTATTTCTTTATAGAATCTCTTCTGATCTACTCCGAATAACCTATTCTGTTGGTAACCCTTCATTCTTTGGTCGTATTTTACCATCTTTGCGATGAGGCGCTGTTTCAGTTCCTCAATTACCATTTTGAGGCTCTTTTTTTCAATATCATACTTCCTGTTCAGTGTCCTAAATTTTTGTCCACTTTTAGGCGCAGGAGTGGCTGTGTGGTAAGTAGCTTGCTAACCAACCTCATGGTTCCGGGTTCAGTCCCACTGCATGGCATCTTGGGCAAGTGTCTTCTGCTATAGCCCTGGGCCAAACAAGGCCTTGTGAGTGGATTTGGTAGACGGAAACTGAAAGAAGCCTGTCGGATATATGTATATATATATATGTGTATGTGTGTGTGTTTGTGTGTCTGTGTTTGTCCCCCTAGCATTGCTTGACAACCGATGCTGGTGTGTTTACGTCCCCGTCACTTAGCGGTTCGGCAAAAGAGACCGATAGAATAAGTACTGGGCTTACAAAGAATAAGTCCTGGGGTCGAGTTGCTCGATTAAAAGCAGTGCTCCAGCATGGCCGCAGTCAAATGACTGAAACAAGTAAAAGAGTAAAAAAAGAGTTTTAAGCTCCCCCTTCTCTTTTTGGCCCAACACAGAAATGTCCTTCGAGAGCATATCTAACCCTGCCTGGATCCTTCGTTTCCACCATGGATCTTTTCTTTTGTCACTCCCATTATATTTCTTTCTCTTGACATCAACACCCACATTTCCTGCTACAACAATACTTGCTGCCTTGATCAACTTATTTGTTTCTGTGATATTTTTTTATTCTATGTATTTCAGAATTTCATTCACATATTTCGTTTCATGGTTCAGTTTCCACTGATCAACCTTTTTAAGTTTGCAAATAATGTTGCTATTGTTCTCCTGTAACCTGCCTTTATTCTTTCACAGATTGCCTTTTGCTTGTCTGCCGTGTCATTATTAGTTTTATTGTCTTCCTCCAAACCATCTATATGTTTCTCATTGAAAAACCTATCACTGTTCCTTTCCAGTGGTTTATTAGAGATCTCACCTCTGTTTTCTGCTATGAGATTACTTTTATCAGTAGGAATTGTATTATCATCGTTTCCTCTGCTGCTGTTTTCCAATACCCATCTTTTGATAGCTTCAAGATCTACTTCTGTGAACCAGCAATTTTTTCTTATTGCTCTACCTTGATCATATAATCTCTGTTCTGCGAGCTGAAACAATCATCTTTCTCTCCATTGATCATACATACGTTGTCAGTAACCCCTAATATGAACACCATTTTCATCTACAGGGTTGCTCAGATAGTAACACTCCATGACCACAGCATTGACTTTTTTGTTCTATCTACGACATGTGTGCTGGTCTGTTGCTGGATAACGACAGGCTGGAGTCAGACCAGTATCTCTGAGCCTGCCAGGTGCAACACTGTCACCACCAAGGGCTTCAGTTTCATTTCCATTGTTATTCACAATATTTTGCTTTTTCTTTGTCACTTATAGGATGTAGCGATTATCAGGTTGCACAATTAACAGTGTTTTTATTGTGACACCATCAATAGATGTATCATCAATCAGGACATGGGGAGATTCCAAAGGCTTCTTTTCAATATTATTATTATCATCACTGATATTATTATTATTATTATTATTATTATTATTATTATTATTATTATTTCCATTTTACTTCTTAAAGCTTTTGATTTTACTTTCTCTGGTTAATTCTAGTTAATTAAGAGCGGACAGTGACTT
>NC_042999.1:2784405-2799405 GCF_006345805.1 Octopus sinensis | reverse complement strand
AATGCCCTAACCCACTACGCCATGTGCCTCCACATGTACATATATACATACATCACCAAGACCAACCAGGGTAATAGATGTTGCTACACATCGCTGGTCAGAATGCACTTCGCATTGTTTTAGCCTTCAAATGACGCCACTCCGCTGGCTAAGTGAACAGGCCAACAGAAGAAAGAGTGAGAGAAAGTTGGGGCGAAAGAGTACAGCAGGGATTGCCACCACCCCCTGCCGGAGCCTCGTGGAGCTTTAGGTGTTTCCGCTCAATAAACACTCACAATGCCCAGTCTGGGAATTGAAACCGCGATCCTACGACTGCGAGTCCGCTGCCCTAACCACTGGGCCATTGTGCCTCCACATATATATATATATATATATATACATACTTATATATGTATGTGTATACATATATGTGTGTGTATGTGAGTGTGTGTCCAAGAAGGACACTGTTACTGTGTTTACCAGTTATTAGTCTAGACAGCGATAGAACTTGTATGTTATCACTGTTATCATTTAACTTGCAAGAAATCTATACACTGAAGAGCGATATTCTCTGATGCGCTACAGGTTTTGCACGACAGGTTTTGTAGTTAGGGATTTATCCCCCTTGCTTTTGTTAACAGCACATGATAGGAATTGGGAGAGGATATAAATGGTTGGCTCCTGGACTGCATGGAGGGGGGAGTCTCTGCCCTGATGTTCCTCATGCTGCAGCAGAACTCGGACATTAATACGCGACGTTCATTGAGGTATTCCTTCTTCTACAGATGATATTACACAGGAAGCACTCTAGTTCACTCGTTAAAAAGTCATTCTATTTGGTTCAATAAAAGATAGGGTGGTCAATGCTGGAGTGTCTTTGTTTCAAACCTGACTTTGAGCTAAACAACACCAGCAACAGTCCTTATGAGTCAAGTACAAATTATTGGTTTTGCTGCACAACCATTTCACTAACAACTGCCATAAGAACCTGGAGTACTCTAAATTGATGTGTGTTGTAGTAGTTTACATTTGGTATATTTCAATGCTTCAGTGAGTATATAAGTAATATATATATATATATATATATATATATATATATATATATATATATGAGAGAGTGAGGCACACACACACATATATATATATATATATGTGAGAGAGAGAGAGAGAGAGTGAAGCACAATGGCCCAGTGGTTAGGGCAGCGGACTCGCGGTCGAGTGTTTATTGAGCAAAAACACCTAAAAGCTCCACGAGGCTCCAGCAGAGGGTGGTGGTGAATCCTGCTGTACTCTTTCACTACAACTTTCTCTGACTCTTTCTTCCCGTTTCTGTTGTACCTGTATTTCAAAGGGCCAGCCTTGTCACATTCTGTGTCACGCTGAATCCCCCTGAGAACTATGTTAAGGGTATGCATGTCTGTGAAGTGCTCAGCCACTTGCACGTTAATAAATGAGCTGCGACATCACTGGTGCCAAGCTGTATCAGCCTTTGCCTTTCTCTTGGATAACATCAGTGGCGTGGAGAGGGGAGGCCGGTATGCATGGGTGACTGCTGGTCTTCCATAAACAACCTTGCCCAGACTTGTTCTTCGGAGGGTAACTTTCTAGGTGCAATTCCATAGTCATTCATGACTGAAGGGGGTCGCAATATATATATATATATAAAGAGAGAGAGAGTGAGGGATGAACAGCTGGATGTATATATGAAGAGCATTGTAGGCGTATCATACAATGTAGAGGAAAGAATAAATTTAATATTTATGTATTTGCTAATTTTACTTGGACACACAACCACCCACACACACACCGTTCCCACACACACGAATATTCATGGTGTCAAATAAGGCAACTGTGAATAAAACAGATTCATTAGAGTCATGTTTAATAGGTTAGATTACATTCAAGCAGGAAAAGATCTAAAGATCTGCTATGGAGACAGTCCTAAGAAAACAAATGTTCTTCCTAGACATGTGTGAAAACACATTTGGGGACATGCATCGCAGGACACATGGGTCTTTCGTGACTGATAGATTTGCTGTTTTGTAGCTGATGAAAAGAAACAAACCACAGAAATGTATGTGACCGATGATCCAGTGACATCATTCACAGCTTAAGCCGTGTTTTCACATGTGTATAGGAGGAATATATCCTCCCAGGACCATCTCCACTGCAGACGGACTTCTCACATCTCAATGTGTTCGAACATGCTAAATACAATTTTACACAAATATATTTTATTCAACGCTACTTTGTGGAACATTATTTCTTTAATTTTAGCATCTTATACAAGCATCTTCTTTAATTTTAGCTTTATGCTCATCAGCAAAAGTACTGTATGTTGTTTTAATACGAATAATTTCATTCTTATCAGATTATAAAGGGCAATTTAGATGTTTGTAGATGAAGTGAAAAGATGGATTTATCCTACATAAATGTAACATCTCGGGATTGATAGCATATTTTCTCTCTCTTTATTCTCTTTTACTTGTTTCGGTCATTTGACTGTGGCCATGCTGGAGCACCACCTTTAGTCGATCAAATCGACCCCAGGACTTATTCTTTGTAAGCCTAGTACTTATTCTATCGGTCTCTTTTGCCAAACTGCTAAATTACAGGGACATGAACACACCAGCATTGGTTGTCAAGCAATGTTGGGGGGACAAACACAGACACACAAACATATACACACACATATATATACATTTATACGATGGGCTTCTTTCAGTTTCCGTCTACCAAATCCACTCACAAGGCTTTGGTTGGCCCGAGGCTAGAGTAGAAGACACTTGCCCAAGTGCCACGGAGTGGGACTGAACCCGGAACCATGTAGAAGCACTGTTTTCTTCTGGTGGAACTGTTAGCCATCTATGCATGATTTGGTTAGTGTAGCCAACCAGAGACATACTGCCGCCTATTACAAAGTCTGGGAAAATTTTAGTCAATCCCAAGCAAGCTTCCAAGAAAGTCAGATGTAATTTGTCATGTCGCTGTCAGAGCTCAACTCCACCATGTGGACAATATCGAAAGAAGCAACACTCTAGAAGTAAATAACTATTTATGGACTCTTCAAACATTTATCCTGTTTACATTTTACAATATACAGTAACAGTGTTACATGTTATTTATGCTGCATAAAACCTTCTTCTGGATTTGTGAACAGCGCAGGAGTGGCTGTATGGTAAGTAGCTTGCTTACCAACCTCATGGTTCCGGGTTCAGTCCCACTGCATGGCATCTTGGGCAAGTGTCTTCTGCTATAGCCCTGGGCCGACCAATGCCTTGTGAGTGGATTTGGTCGACGGAAACTGAAAGAAGCCTGTTGTATATATGTATATATATGTATGTGTGTGTGTCTGTGTGTCTGTGTTTGTCCCCCTAGCATTGCCTGACAACCGATGCTGGTGTGTTTACGTCCCCGTAGCTTAGTGGTTCGACAAAAGAGACCGATAGAATAAGTACTGGGCTTACAAAAGAATAAGTCCCGGGGTCGATATGCTCGACTAAAGGCGGTGCTCCAGCATGGCCGCAGTCAAATGACTGAAACAAGTAGAAGAGTAAAAGAGTATATAACAAGTAGCTCAAACTTTTCCTTTGTTCACTTAGGACACTGCTATACCATTCCTCTGAAAGCTGTCAAGCAAACCTTGATTTAATGCTATCGTCATTTCCTCTTATTATAAATTATTGTGTTCTGTTAAGTCTTCTGAGCACTGTCCATTATTGCATTACAAGATATTATACAACTACTGTTATAAAAAGTCAGATGTTATTTTAGTGCCCTTTCATTAAAAGTACATCGGAAAACTTAAGTGTTCCAAACAAGATAAAGAATTGAATTATCAAATGTCTGTATTCAAATAAATAAGCAGTAATGTTGAAATATGGCAATATAACATGAATATAAAAATATGCACAAATATTAAAATTAATGGGAATATCAAAATAGTCACAATGTTATAAATTTTAGGAAAATGTAATATAAAAATACCAGAAAAATAATAGAAAAATACAAAATATATCAGCAGTACTTAGGTGTGGGATTAAAATAATAGTCAAATGTAGGGGGAATAGCAGATCCTATATGATGTGAATGATCAAATCAATAGATAGACATTGGAACTGGTTGAATATAATTTTAGTCCATAAGTATTAGAAGTGGTAGGTCCTGGCTAATACTGTCTAAATCAACTGAACAGTGGATTTATATGGAGGAATCATGATGTAAAGGATTGATGTTCAAAGTTTAAGATACTGAATTTTACATTAAACGAATTTAAGGTAGAACATGGAAAAAAGAGAAAAATCCCTAAGCTAATAAAAGTTTTCCAAAGGTCCTATTTCAGTTATACAAGCATCTTAAGCAAAGCTTGTTACGTTTGTTTACCAGATTATCCTTAGTATTTATGATTTTAAATGCCTCCACTTAGCACAGGTTGCATTCACCTCCACCAACCATATAAAGGAAAGCAAATTTCATCACAGACCAAGGAACTTTGTTTGGGATTTCACCCAGTTTCAAGTTCCAGAATAATTAACAACAAATATTTATTTCTTTACTACCCACAAGGGGCTAAACACAGAGAGGACAGACAAATGGATTAAGTCGATTAAATCGACCCCAGTGCGTAACTGGTACTTAATTTATCGACCCCGAAAGGATGAAAGGTAAAGTCGGCCTCGGCGGAATTTGAACCCAGAACATAACGGCAGATGAAATACCGCTAAGCATTTCGCCTGGCACGCTAACATCTCTGCCAGCTCGCCGCCTCCTATTAACAACAAATATTGTTTAACTCTTCACAATTACAAGCAATAGCATTAGAAATAAAGTGGAAAGAAGCAATTGTAACTAATACTAAAATAGCGCTAAATTCTTTCTCCGTTTTCCTACTATCTATCTATCCTTTCAGTCGAAGTCGACTCTCGGCTACTCGATGGATCAGTGTTCTCCAGCCAGTTCTATCCTGGGTCACTTCTTTCAGATTGGCCATGGCCATTCCCGTGTCACTCTTGATAGTGTCAAGCCAGCGGATTCTTGGTCGGCCTCTTCCTTTCTTGCCACTGACCATTCCGAGCATGATGT
The DNA here is from genome assembly GCF_006345805.1 of Octopus sinensis. Lineage (NCBI taxonomy): Eukaryota > Metazoa > Mollusca > Cephalopoda > Octopoda > Octopodidae > Octopus > Octopus sinensis. The sequence goes on along the minus strand of NC_042999.1, from coordinate 2,794,344 downwards.
CCTCCTCCAGGGATTTTCTCTGCATAATATGACCAAAATATGCCAATCTATTCTTGGTGATCCTAGCTTCTAGCAACAGTTTCGGCCTGATCTGCTTAAGAACTTCTCCATTGGTGAGCCTCGCTGTCCATGGAATCTGTAAAAGTCTTCTCCAACACCAAAGCTTGAATGCATTAATTCTCTTCTGGTCAGCTTTCTTTAGTGTCCAGGTCTCACATAAAATATATTGGCATTGGGAAGACGATTACATTCACCAATCTGCATTTGGTAGCAAGGCTGATGTCTCTACTCTTCCAGACCTTACTCATGCTGAGCATTGCCTCTCTGCCTACTACTATCCGCCACCTTATTTCTGGAGTGCAGTTACCTTCATGGAATAATAATACAGGATTAAGACCTATGGAGGCCCTGAACGATTTTGGTGATCCCGTATATATGTAATTCAAAATATAAACAATAATAAACCATAAAATAAATTTTTATTACACCAATGGAAGAAAACTAACTGTAAGATGGAACATAATGTTTATTTTTGTATACTTCCACTTTATTTATATTGGAAAAGTTTTTTTCTTTTTTTAAATTGCAACATCTCTGATCAGATCCTCGAAATCAAACTTACATAACACATCTGCTTCTACACTCAGGAGATATAAGGCATCCTGAATATTATTTTAGCAAGTTTAAAGTGTTTGTTTTTTATGCTGAAAGCCATTTACCATTTCTGTGGTGCCACCTCCTTCCCTTGATATCCTAAGCATGTGCTTATTCTGCTTAATGGTTAATCCAGTGCCGTGTATTATATATATACAGGAAGATTCAACAGCCGTATACTCATCAAAATACACATTCATTGCAAAAATATATTTATAGCAAAACAAATTGATTGAAAGAAGAGAAATTGGTGTAAAACCTATCAGTAAAACATTTAAATTAAAACCAAAATATGTCAAAGTATAAATAGTCTTCAAAGAAACAACTGGAAATAATTATGAATTATAATTATGTATGTGAGATAATATTTAATATTTTTTTCTAGTAAACTGATTAGCAACTCGGCAAATATGTAAGTAATTCATTTGATCAATACTTATGGATATGTCATCATCATTGTCACCTTTATAATCATCACCATCATCATCATTGTCGTTTACATCATTGCTGTCGTCGTCATCATCAACATGAACATCGTCGTCATCATTGTTGTTGTGGTCATCATCATCATCGTTGTCATCATTATTGTGATCATCATCAACATCATCATCATTGTTGTTGTGGTCATCATCATCATCATCGTTGTCGTCATCGTCGGTGTGGTCGTCATCATCATCGTCATTGTGATCGTCATCACCATCATCAACGTTGTTGTGGTCATCGTCATCATCATCCTCCTCATCGTCGTTGTCATCATCATCATCATCGTTGTCATCATCATCATCGTTGTTGTGGTGGTCGTCATCATCATCATAGTCGTCATCCTGCCATCATTGTTTTCATGACCACCTTTCCATGCTTGTATGAATATGATGGAATTCATTGCCACAGATTATCTATGATTGGATGCCCTTCAAGTCATTAAACCTCACATTTTATCAAGTAGAGCAATATCTTCCTACGGCTGGACATATTTTCCCAAAATACTGGAAATGAAGGACACAGCTCCTGTGGCAATGTTCTTTTCCAACTATCAAACAATATTCTTTCCTACCCTAGGCACAAAGCCTGAAATGTCCTTATATTTTCAAAAATATTAAAAAAAATATAAGGACACAGATCGTGTCATATAGCCAGCTGGAGATGATATCTCCTGGGGCTAAATTACAGCAACATTAGTCCTAAACCAGGACTGCCATGGCAAGCAATCTTTACTTCAAAGTACTGTTGCTGAATATTTCAAGTTGTGAGATTTAAAAATAGTAATTTTGTAATTGATCCATGATGTCCATTTGACTCCAGGGTTGTAAAGAAAGAGGATGAAAAACAAAAAATATACCTTCAAATTTGGAATTGCAAGAATTTGGAGTGCAAAAATTGTAAAGGTTATGTCTGTAATAATTGGTGCATTGGAAACGGTAAATAAAGATATAGACAAATGGTTGAAGGAGATTGGAATAGAATGTCCTGTAGAGCTTCTACAGAAAGTTTGCCTAAGGTTACAAATGTTAACCCGCAACTCACCAGGAATGAGAACGAACCTGTGTTGAATTATCAACAATAATAATGTCTTTTTTAGGGTGGGGGACATTCTAAGTTGATAGTGATAGTAATAGTGATAGAAGAAGAAAAAAAAAGGGAGATGAAGAAGATGAAGAAGAGAAGGAAGAAAAAGTTGAAGAAGACAAAGAAAGAAGAAAATGAAAAAGCAAAGAAAAAGAGGAAGAAGGGAAGAAAGGGTTAAAAAAAAGGTGAAGAATAAGAAAAAGAAGAAAAGAGGGAGAAGAGAAGGAAGACGAGAAAAAAGAAAAAGAAGAAGAGGAAGAAGAAGGTGAAGATAAAAGGGAAGAAAAAGAAAGAGGAGGGGAGGATAAAAGGGAGGAAAAAGTAGGGAAAGAAGAAAGAGGATGGCAATAATAATAAGAAGAAGGAATAGAAGACAAAGAAGAAGGGTAATAAAAATTAGGAGACGAAGAAGAAGAAGAAGAAGAAGACGAAGAAAAGAAAATGAAAAAGAAGCAAAGAAAAAAGGGAAGAAGAAGAGAAGAAAAGAAGGTGAAGAATAAGAAAAAGGAGAAAAAAAGAAGAGGAAGAAGAAAAAAGAAGACGAGAAAAAAGAAAAAGAAGAGAAGAAGAAAAAAGAAGACGAGAAATAAGAAAAAGAAGAGGAAGAAGAAGAACAACAACAACAATGTGAAGATAAAAGGGAAGAAGAAGGAGGGTAATAATAGTGAGTAGAAGAAGAAGAAGAAGAAGAAGGAGAAGAAGGAGAAGAAGAAGAAGCAGTAGAAGATAAGTAGTAGGAAGAGGAGAAGGTGGTGGTTATTTTGATTTGGAGTTTGGTTTTTAAACTGCAATGTAAACTGATTGAATTATTATTGGAGGGATTCTTGCCAAGCAACAATGAAATCAAATAATAATCATAATAATGGTTCCAAATGTTTTGGCACAAAGCCAGCAATTGCAAAGGAAGGGGTGAGGTTGGGGGGGGGAGCTAAGTCGATTACATCGTCTGCAGTACTTGACTGGTGCTGGTTTTCATCGATCCCGAAAGGATGAAAGGCAAAGCAAACCTCAGTGGAATTTGAACTGAAAATATGCTCGAATGGTTCTTATTTTATCGACCCTGAAAGGATGAAATGCAAAGTTGACTTCGGTATCATTTGAACCCAGGATGCAAAGACAGATGAAATGCCATTAAACATTTTACCCAGCATGCTAATGTTTTGGCCAGCTCACCGCCGTAAATATGATGATGAGGATAATAATAATAATAATCTTTTCTACACTTGGCACAAGGCCCAAAATTTTTTGGGGGAGGGAGCCAGTTGATTAGATCGACCCCAGTACGCAACTGGTACTTAATTCATCGACACCGAAAGGATGAAAGGCAAAGTCAACCTCAGCGGAATTTGAACTCAAAACGTAAAGACAGACGAAATACTGCTAAGTATTTTGCCCGGCGTGCTAATGTTTCTGGCAGCTCGCCGCCTTAATAATAATAATAATAATGAGAAGAAGAAGAAGAAGAAGAAGAAGAAGAATAAATAAATAATAATCTTTTCTACTATAAGTACCAGGCATGAAATTTTGGAGGAGGAGACCAGTTGTTTACCTCGGCACCAGTGTTTCACTGGTGCTTAATTTATTGACCCCGAAAGAATGAAAAGCAAAATCAACCTCAGCAGAATTTGAACTGAAAATGTGCTCAACTGGTACTTATTTTATTGACCCTGAAAGGATGGAAAACAAAGTTGACCTCAACATCATTTGAACCCAGAACGTAAAGACAGATGAAATGCCGAGGAGCATTTCCCCAACGTACTAACGGGTTGGCCCGCTCACCACTGTAAATATGATGATGAGGAAGATAATAATAATAATAATAATAATAGTAATGATCCTTTCTACTATAGGTGCAAGGCCTGAAATTTTAAGAGAGGAGACTAGTTGTTTACATTGAACCAGTGTTTTATTGACCCTGAAAGAATGAAAGCAAAATCGACCTCAGCAGCATTTGAACTTAGAACATAAAGACGGATAAAATGCCACTAAGCATTTTCCCCAGCATGCTAACGGTTTGGCCAGCTCACCGCCTTAAAGGATTATGATGAAGATGATAACAGTAGCAATAATAATAATAATAATAATAACAATAATAACAATAATAATAATAATAATAAATGCCCTGATGCAGTACCAGGCAGTGGCTCTCATGGCTTCTGCTCTTAACTGATTGGAAGTGTTATCATGTACATTGTTTTGTCTTAGTATAAAAGATAGGCTACAGCAAATATTCTGCTCAATTTCACAGATTTGCTTGTCAGTTGCTTGACCTCAACCAGTTGACCATGTCCCTTGGTGGCTGATGATATGTGCATCTCTGATCATGAGCAGAAGTAGTGGGGGAGCATCATAGCCATGTGTTGAGAGGGATTCTTTGGGGTTTGGATAATTCAGTTTTGGAAACATGGGTCTTTCGTTCAACATCCTTAAACAACCTTTATTCAGGGACCTTTTGAGCGGGATGGGTTCCTCGACCAGAAGGGAATTCTAACAGAATCCCACATGCAAGGTCAATGCGCTGTTTATCTTGATATGAAATCACCATGTTGCGCACATATGGTTGTGATGCATGTGCCTGGTGTACCCTTATCAGACGGGTAATGATGGGTATACTGGGTTTCGTATATTTTAACCCCAGTGTCACTGTGATGGCATGCACAGCTCTCTCACTCAATGATGATAATAATAATAAGGGTTTCAAATTTTGCCACAAGGGTAGCAGTTTGGGGGAAAGGGACAAGTCAATTACATCAACCCCAGTGTTTCACTGGTATTTAATTTATCGACTCTGAAAGGACAAAAGGCAAAGTCAACCTCAGCGGAATTTGATGTCAGAATGTAGTAATGGGTGAAATACCGCTAAGCATTTTGTCCAGCACGCTAACAGTTCGGCCAGCTCAACACCTTAAATGATGATGATGAAGATAATAATAATAATAATAATGATAATAATAATAATAATAATAATGATAGTGGTGCTTTTTATGTGCTGGTGGCACTTAAAAAGCACCATTCGAGCGTTATTGTTAATAGCATCACCTTACTGGCACTTGTGCAAGTGGCAATTAAAAAAACATTCGAGTGAGGTCGTTGCCGGTGTTGCTGGACTGGCTCCTGTGCAGGTGGCATGTAAAAGACACCATTTGAGCGTAGCTATTGCCAGTACCACCTGACTGGCCTTCGTGCCAGTGGCACGTAAAAGCACCCACTACACTCTTGGAGTGGTTGGCGTTAGGAAGGGCATCCAGCTGTAAAAAACATTGCCAGATCAGATTGGAGCCTGGTGCAGCCATCTGGTTCGCCAGTTCTCAGTCAAATCGTCCAACCCATGCTAGCATGGAAAGCGGATGTTAAACGATGATGATGATGATGACGATGATGATGATGAATAATGTGATAAGTAAATCTGAATAAAATACAAAGAAATGTGTTTGAATCTGTGTGTGGAATGTTGAAGTTGGTGGTAGTGGTGGTGTTGTTAAATGTTGTTTTGGTGCTGGCGATGGTGTGTGTGTGGTGGTGGAGGGTCGGTGGTGTTGTTGATGTCAGTGTCAGTGGATTTGCTGTTACTCGTAGAGGTGTTAGCGTTAGCGGCAATGATTTCGGTTATGCTTAACTGCCAACATAGATTCTGACCCGTTCTTCAGTGCTGCATTGGCACAGTAAACTACTCAATAGTTGCAATAGTTTCCAGTCGTCGCTCCAGTGGTAATTCGACGAGTAAGGAGGTGAGAAAGGAGGAGAGTGGTAAGTAAGTAAGGAAGGAAGGAGGGAAGAAAGGAAAGAAGAAAGGAAGGAAGCAATAAAATTGATTCCTGTCCTGTCTTTCGGCAATTGCAGTTACTAGTTGTTGCATGTTATCAATGCAGCAAAACTTCTTTGTTCAACTTCTCTCTTTTCTTTCTTAACTTTACTTTATTTTTTTTCTAATTTTCTCTCTTTCTCTTTGTATGTTTATATATATATATATATATATATATATATATGTGTGTGTGTGTGTGTGTGGTGTGTGTGTGTGTGTGTGTGTGTATGCACATACATACATACACTTACATGTTTAGTTCTTCACTTCGTTTTTCTTTCTTTCTATTGATCTATTTATTTATCTCTTTATAAAGATATGTGTGTGTATCTATGTAACATATATGTATGTGTACACTATATGTGTATGTGCCATACATACACACATACATATATATATATATATATATATATATATATATATACACACACATAAATATATATATATATATATATATATATATATATATATGAATGTATGTATGTATCAATTTCTAAATTGAAGTATAGTTTTACAGAAGGAATGTATAGCGTACTGCAAAGATTACTGAATATTACATATCACAAACCAATGTGTAGGTGGGGTGGGGATCTTAACCTGGTTACAGAAACTGCTAAAAATAACAGTTAAATTCTCTTGGAGTCGTACCCTAAAGTTTTCAGAAAAGTGAAGGATATTTTGGACAATGTAGCCTTAGTAATATCAAAAGTCCAGATACAGACATTTAGACCATCTGTTTCAACATGGAGTGGCATGGTCAGGCCTGATCTAGGATTAAACCACTAAGCAACAATATCAACAACAACAATGATATTGATGAAGATGGTGACAGACCCCTTACTATCACTGCTACCACTGGCAACCAGCAACAACCTTGTTTTAAAAGTTCAGCAATTGTTTAATATTATTTTCCCACCACTCCTTTTCACACCTTCACCACCATTACATGCTAGGTCACCTAATACTGCAGTTGTCACCTACACTCCCCGATGCTTATGATATTAGCATAGTCAACCAACCACACCTACTAATATAGTAATACAAACAATTCTCCTCTTTATCAGCCTCAGAAGGAGGAGACCCAAGTTTATTCTCACTAGTTTACAATCAAGTGATTAGAATAGTGTTTCTCAAATGATACACATCAAAAGGTTTCTCAGTGCTTTCAAAGGTGGCTTTCTTTTTAAATATGATTCATAGCTTTTGAAAATCAATATTAATAACTGGAAAAGCATATTATTGATAATTTTATTAAACACAAGTTTAATTAATAATACAAGGTGAGTAGTAGATTTTTTTCATCACGTTTTCAAAATTTTTAGTTTTAAAAGTAGTATTTTTTGCACATGAGAGCAAAAAATATTTTGCATGAAGTAGCACAGTATCTGTAAATGAGATCTTTGTAGGAACCTTTGAGTAATGCAGGTGAGGAGTTAAGCAAAATATGTAAGGTGATGTCAATGAATAAGAACAAAAAGAAAAGGTACTGTATTACTTTACATAGGTTAATAATCTAAAAATATTTCGGGAAAGATTCCTATTTTCAAATAGCAAAACAATACATTATCAAAGAGTTCAAAGGATCATGTTGTTATTTATTGGCAGGCCATTCTAATGTGCTGTGACAAAGGGAATTACCTAACTTACAGTTTAAGTAGTTGCAGTTGCTTGAATTAAGTGGTATTGATTGTGAGTTCATGGCTGTTTCCTGCACCAGTTTCACATAGCCCCTGCCCATCCAAAGTACCTTGGATTGCAGAACGATCTGCTGTGCTTACCTTCAATCATAGGGTGACCTGCTGTGCTTGAGGAGACCTATTGAGTCAAGTACATCAACATCAAAATAGAAATCAAATGGAAATTGTAGTTGTGATACCTGTGCTGGTGGCACGTAAAAAGCACCATCAGTATGGGGCCGATGCCAGTGCCGCTTTGACTGGCTTCTGTGCCGGTGGCACGTAAAAAGCACCAACTGATCATGGTCGCTGCCAGCCTCCCCTGGCACCTGTGCCGGTGACACATAAAAAACACCAACTACACTCACGGAGTGGTTGGCGTTAGGAAGGGCATCCAGCTGTAAAAACACTGCCAGATCAGACTGGAGCCTGGTGCGGCCTCCTGGCTTTCCAGACCCCGATCGAACTGTCCAACCCATGCTAGCATGGAAAACGGATGTTAAATGATGATGATGATAGCACCAGATAGTTTGGTGTGGCAACAGCATTAGTCATAGGTGTGAGTGTGAAAGGAGTGGTGGGAAAGGTCATTAAACAAGAGCTGAACTTTAAGGCAGGATTACTTATATCCATGTAAGGAACCCCAGTATTTTCTTGCTCTTTACCAAATCATAAAGTCAAAATAGCTGAAATCCAAGGGATTAAACTAACAAACCAAAACGCAATAAGAAAATGACACATTCGGATAAATATATTCAAACCTTTTGTTATATATTTCTGGTGAAATACACTAGTTTTGTTTAAATTAATTTTCAAAATAATGAAGTTGGTACATTAAACCTAAACTTGGAACTTAAATTAATATGAAATTTTGATGGGTGGTTTAGAATTAAGATATCTTTAGTCAGTTTGTTAACTTATTTCTGTTTAAATACGTTGCTTTGTTTGAATTGATGTTTAAAATAACGAAGAATTTAGTGAAATAATTTTGTCATTAAGAAGTCTGGAGCACAAATTAGAATGAAATTTTAATGGAAGGTACTATAATTGACTCTTTGCTGGTCCAGAAGTTGTGACACATTTTACTTAGAAATCATTGTGAAACCATTGATTGTATCTTTGTCTATTTTTACTTGTCACACACAATCTCAAGTGTACTTCGCTGTCCTTTAATGAACTTCGTAATATCTTCATAGGGGAAACTAAAACAATCTTTGTAGGGGAGGTGTATAGTCAATATATCAAAGGATAAAGCAATAAAGACCCTTTCCCTGTTGTATAGACTCATAGGGTCAGTTGCCTGGTTTCTGTGGCACATATATTTCCCTCTTGACAGCTGAAAGGAGTTGAGCAACGGGAAATGAGGTGTTTTGCTCAAGGCAACAACGTGTCACTTGGTTCAGGAATCGAAACCCCAATCTTGTGACTATAGCTCCAACAGCCTAATCACTAAGTCACATACTTCACCAAAGCCCTTTCACATGCCCTATACACTCAAAGGGCTGGTTACCCAGATTTTCTGGCTTATATACTTCCTACCTGGATGGGACGCTAGTCCCTCATGAGATAACTCATTTTCGCCAGCTGAGTGGACTGGCACGATGTGATATGAAATGTTTTACCCAAGAACACAACGCGCTGCCTGGTTGAGGAATCGAAACCACCATCTTACGATCATGAGTCCAGCATCCTAATTACTAAGCGAAGCACAACTACTAATATATTAAGTATATGTATATATGCCTTTTTTTTCCTCTGTCTTCCCTTCTCTGGATCTTTCCTTCTCCTATGTTTCCGACGAAGAGCTCTGCTCGAAACGTTAAACCCTCCTTCTTTCCTCAGCGTCCAATAATACTATATTTGTTCCACGTCCTCACGTTGATGGGTTTTCTGTGCTTTCTTGTTTGGATTAACTTTATATATATATATATATATATATTAGGAGTCTAAAAGACAATATCCGTATTAGCAAGGTTTATAATTAGACAACTACAAGTCAAAGTTGTAAGAGAAATATATTTACGACAGTAAGGTAACCCATGTTCCTGCATCTCATAAAACGAGATTAAAGCAATAAGAATGGAAAGAGGCGATGAAACTCTGTCTCAGAAAATCCCGTCCTACCAATGATGGCTGCAGAAAGGGAGCATAAAACGACAATGATAATGATGGTGGTGGTGGTTATGTGACAATGATGAAGACGATGATGATGATGATGACAATGATGATGAGGTTGTTGCT
>NC_042999.1:2729405-2779405 GCF_006345805.1 Octopus sinensis | reverse complement strand
AATTTGTATCTTTGTGGTTCCAGTACCGGTGGCACACAAGAAAACCATCCGATCGTGGCCGTTCGCCAGCCACATCTGGCACCTGTGTCGGTGGCACATAAAGAACCATCCGAAGACCCGGCGACGTAGACAGTCCACCTGTGCATACCTTCCTTCTTGTGACACTTGTGAAGACCTGTTGAGGCAAGTGACACTTGTGAAGACCTGTTGAGGCAAGTGAAAATCAAATCAAATCAATCAAAACAAATCAAAATAGATGAACATAAATGGAATTTGTATCTTTGTGGTACCAGTGCCGGTGGCACACAAGAAAATCATCCGAACGTGGCCGTAGCCAGTACCGCATAGACTGGCTCCGTGCTTTGGGGACGTAACAAACACCATCCGATCGTGGCCGTCCGCCAGCCTCATCTGGCACCTGTGTCGGTGGCACATAAAAACACCATCCGAGCGTGGCCGTCTGCCAGCCTCGTCTGGCACCTGCAGCCTCATCTGGCACCTGGTCGGTGGCACATAAAAAAACCATCCGAGCGTGGCCGTCTGCCAGCCTCGTCTGGCACCTGTGTCGGTGGCACATAAAATCACCCACTACACTCTCGGAGTGGTTGGCGTTAGGAAGGGCATCCAGCTGTAGAAACACTGCCAGATCTGACTGGCCTGGTGCAGCCTTCGGGCTCCCCAGACCCCAGTTGAACCGTCCAACCCATGCTAGCATGGAAAACGGACGCTAAATGATGATGATGATGATGATGTATATATATATATTTTTATAAATAAGGATAATATCGATGTTTAAATATCGGTATTATCAAGTGTCCAGCATGGGAATAAATACCATACAAAGGTAATAATTTTTATATAACTATAAATAAGGGTTTCCGAGAGACACCACCATGCCGAAATAGCAGTCAAATCCCTGACTCCAAACACCACTTTAAATGTTCATATCGCACCATGAGATAAGACAGAGGGACAAAAATAGACAAGCAAAAAATATTACTGAATAATTCAAGATCCTGGATTTCTAGCTTAGCTTCAAATAAGCTTTGCTTCATCAGTTGAATATATCAGATAGGCACTTAAATACAAATATATATATACTGAACACACGTTATACTTACTTTGGCATCGAGAGTTACGCAAATGCCAGAACTGGGCGCCACTGCGTGGTGCCTAGGACTCCAAACTTGCCATCAAGATGTAGGACAAGATTCTGTGATAGCCTGGGCTTCCGAGGCCCACAGCTCTTCAATATCCTCCCGAAGAACCTGAGAGACCTGCATGGGGTGGATACAGATGTCTTTAAAATGAAGCTGGATCTCTTCCTGTCAGGTGTCCCAGATGAACCAACTTCACGGAAGGAGGGGCAGATGAGGGCAGCTGCATCGAACTCTCTCATGCACCAAATAGCAGTTGCTAGAAAGCCTTCATTAAGTGAAACCAAGTAGCAACACCAAATGGCGGTGCCCCAGCATGGCCACAGCTCATAAGCTGAAACTAGAATCAATCAATCAATCAATCAATCAATCATACGAACGTCCATACATACATATATATGCACGTATGTGTAAGGCCTATATTTATATAAATATATATATATACAAATGTATATACACAAATGTATATACACAAATATATATATATATATATATATATATATATATATATATATATATTATATTATAAGACCTGGCAGGACATGTGAGACCATAACCCATGGCCTCTACATGGGATGTAGCCAGTCCACTTATGCATACCTTTCCTTCTTGGGACACAAAATTCTACTTGTGAAGACCTATTGAGGCAAGTAAAATTCAAAATCAAAATCGAAATGGATCAACATCAATGGAAATTGTAGCTGCGATACCAGTGCCGGTGGCACGTAAAAGAACCATCCGAACGCGGCCGTTGCCAGCACTGCCCCGACTGGCCTCTGTGCCGGGGCACGTAAAAAGCACCATTCGATCATGGTCGTTGCCAGCCTCGCCTGGCCTCCGTGCCGGTGGCATGTAAAAAGCACCATCTGATCGTGGCCATTTGCCAGCCTCATCTGGCACCTGTGCCAGTGGCATGTAAAAAGCACCCACTACACTCACGGAGTGGTTGGCATTAGGAAGGGCATCAAGCCATAGAAACACTGCCAGATCAGACTGGGCCTGGTGCAGCCTTCTGGCTTCCCAGACCCGAGTTGAACCGTCCAACCCATTATAGCATGGAAAACGGATGTTAAACGATGATGATGATGATGATATATATATATTCGTATATATATATATTCATATATATACCTTAAGGAAATTAACTACAAAATCAAGGAAGTTATGAGCAAATTAGACCTCCTGGACAGAACAGAACCTATTAAACCACAAGTACCCAAAATTACTATTAAAGACCATAATAAAGACTTCCCAGATAGTGTAGGAGTACGATTAATCTGTCCGACTAAATCGGATATCGGCAGACTTAGCAAGACTATCCTGGACAAGGTGATCCCACACATCAAACCCCACATCCCACTCCAACTATGGATTAACACCGACGATGTGCTAGAATGGTTTAACACTATCACCAATAGGCCCGACTACTCATTCATCCAATTCGACATAGCTAGCTACTACGCCAGTATATCCCCCATCTTACTTAACAAATCCCTTATTTTTGCCCGCACCTTTCACTCATAGACAGAGAAAAAATTGACATAATTCTATTAGCTAGAAAAACCATAATAGAATTCGACGGTAGACTCTGGACCAGATCCGATACCCCCGACAATTTCGATGTGGCTATGGCTCGAGCGATTCAGCTCAGGTGACTGACTTGGTCGGGGCCTACCTGCTCAAGAAGCTTTTCTCCGAGGTACCGGATCTTCAGGGGGGTCTATACAGAGACGACGCTCTCTTCATATACCCCACCAACAATAGGAGTAAACTAGAAAGATTAGGAAAAAGATCAGGCTTTTTTTCAAATCCTTCAATCTTAAACTAGAATTTATGACCAATACTAAAATAGTAAACTTCTTAGATGTTACGTTAGATTTGAATAAGCACCTTCACCACCCGTATAGGAAACCCGAAGAAACTACCAAATACATCCATACCTCTTCCAACCATCCACCATGTATAATTAGCACCACGGTCCAAGCCATCTCAGACAGACTGACAAAACTATCCTCTAATAGAGAAATTTTCAATAATCATGCACAACACTACAACCAGGCTCTCTATAGTGCCGGGTATAACCAGAGAATATCATATGTAGACCACCCGGGAGCGTCCGTCGGCCATAAGACTCCCATTTATAATCGAACTCAGCACTCAACTCACACTAGCGATAATTCTAATTTAAACTCCAAACAACGTATAGGAAATAGGCGAACTAATAGAATAGCACACAATAGTAACCCTCCCGACGAGAGCAATATAGATCCTATTAGGAGAAATGGAAGGGATAATAGCAGATTATGCAAATATATATGGTTCAACATACCTTTCAACTTAGCAGTTAGGGGTAAGTTATGTAAGAGAATATTCTCTATAATTTCCAACAACTTCCCACCCACCCACAAGTATAGAAGTATCTTCTCCAACAAAACTATTAGGATTTCCTACTCTACCCTGCCCAACATGAGCTGCCTCATAGCTAAACATAACTATATTAATATTAGAACAGCTAGATCAAGAGCAAACCATAACGACCAACAGAACCCCCCTCATCTAGACAGTAGACAATATAACCAGACTGGCAGCCATACTACCCAAACAGTTAGTAATAACACCCGCCAACACAACAGAGGAAATACTACACCCATCAACAACCAGGAGGATACCAACGCCCCCACTCGTATTGCAACACCTCCGCCTGGGATTAGCAGCACACGACCGAATAATGCAATGCAATGCAACTGCAGATGTGCATCAGAGTGCCCGCTGCAGGGCGCATGTAGGGCGAAAAACGTAATATACTCATGTGAGGTGAGTACTCAGTTTAACACACTCACCTATATTGGTTGCTCAACCTCCTGGAAATCCAGATACTACAACCACCGGTCCTCGCTGAGACACAGACATAAGGCTAACAGCACCTCCCTCTCTAAAAGAATTTGGGAATTAAAAGACAAATGCATAGGCTTCAAACTCAGATGGTCCATCATCGGATCAGCTGCACCTTATTTAAATAATAGAGCAGGATGCCAACTATGTTGTGTAGAACTCCTGAACATCTTGAAATTCAAAGACAAACACATCTTATTAACAAAAGGTCAGAGTTCAAACCATCCTGTATACATAAACTTATTAAACTTTCAAATACTACAATGCTTAGGTCCTATACCAATTCCCCCATGCAATTTCCTCCCACCCGGTGCAACCTGTCGGCTCCAGCACATCCCGCTTTCCTATATGTGCGTGTGTGTGTGTATGTATGTGTGTGTACATATATATATATGTATGTACATGTGCGTGTGTGTGTGTGTGTGTGGGTGTGTGTATGTGCATATACGGTTCCCTGCATTTTCCTCCTATATATACAAATTTTGTCTCCCATATATGACTTCTTTTCCCTAAATATTTCTTCTCCTACACCCATATCCTCCCTATGTAGTCTCTTTAATTCCCTATATCTATACCCTTTCACATTTCTAACTCGGATGTTGAATTCCCACCCTTCCAATTTTCAGTTCCCCCCGCCCGCCCCTACGTTTAACACACACCTCTAACTTTCAACCACCTTCATCTCATGTTAAACTTTACCAAATTATATTTTTATCTTATTTTATTTTATTTTCATTTTTATGTGTACTTTTATTTTAATTTTTACTTTTATCCTACTTCCATTTATTTTTATTTTTAATTTTATTTTTACTTTTATTCTACTTCCATTTATTCTCATTTTTATTTTCATCCCTTACCTTAACTCTTATAATTTTTATAATTCTTATATTTTACTTCTAACTATTACATTGTATTTCTTATTTTATACTGTATTTTTTATTTCTAATCTTTACCCTTACCCTCATTCTTACCCATAACTTATCGCTTTACACCTCCATATATGTTTATTTACTTACCTATGGATCCACTTTTTGACTATACGACCGACCGCGTACGTGTGTATACGCATACATACATATGCACACGCATATATGTACATGCATACTTCGATATCTTATAGCTATACCCATGTGCGCGTGTGTCTCTGTGTGTGTATATGAGTGTATATGTGCACGCACATACGTACACACAGCCGTGTGTGCGTGCACGTATAGACATGAGTACGGGATTCTTTACATACGTTCTTATACACATCCTTTAATATCTTATACCTAGACCTAGAGGCGTGGGCATATACGTGTGTGTATGTAATGATGGGCGCGCGTATATACATGTGAGTGTGTACGCATATAATGTTCGTGTATACATGCGGATATTCTGTTGTTGTATGTATGTGTGTGTACGCGCGTGCGTGTGGGTGCGTGTGTGTTTATGTACGTGTTTACACGCGAGTGCGTGTGTATGCTTATAAGCTTGGAGGCTTATAGGTACGCGTGTATGTGGGTGTATGTATCCATGATGATATGTATGTACTAGAAGTCCATTTAATTCAAGGAACCAGATTAAATGCTCATCAGCTCTGATTTACAACGCATTAGGCCCCCAGACGAAACTGTTGATTTACTGACAATTCTACAACTAAATTTTATCAATCTCCTGACCACCATGCTTGGTCCGTAACCTCTACACATCCCTTATCTTTACATTCTTTTACACTTTTATCATGTTTTTATCAGGTTTTTTTACTTTTATTTCCATTTCTATTTTTACTTTATAACCTTATGCCTTTACATTTATTTATATTTCTTTATACCCCCTTTACATCTCCTTACAACTCTTTATATCTTTATCCTCTACATTTTTATATTATTCTATACTTACACTTTTTATACATTTTTTACCCCTCGTCCCGAACTCTCGCCCCTCCATCTTCACCTCTATATATGTATTTATTTATTTACATTACCTCAACATCCAATTTTCCTCATTCTACATTGAGAGAAGAAAGAGATGGACGCTTCAATTCTATGCTGCTGCCGCATTATGTCGTACGTGAATGAGAGGATTTGCATCCCCAACCAAGAATTTTTGATGTAACACATGTCCTTGTGGAAGCTGTTGTGCGCGGCTGAAGAAGGCCACAGACATACATTATGCATTGTTATAAATCTGTCTAATAAAGGCCCGAAACATATGTACCGCTGAATCCTTCGCATCATGTTTTTATTTTATTTTGATCAATTTACTCCACCACCTACACCACTAAACGGTATACACAGGTGCTTATAATTATCAAGTACTCACCCCGAATTTCTATATATATATATATATATATATATATATATTTATATATATATATATATGCTTATATATATATATACACACACACACATATATATATACATATATATATGCATATACATATATATATATGCATATACATATATATATAAATGTAGATATACAAATATATAATATAAATACACGCACACATATCTATACACGCATATATATGTATATATATATATATATATATATATATAATATATGCATATATATATATACATATATATACACACATATATATATGCATATATATATAAGTATATATAAATCTATATACACAAATATGTATATATATATATATAAATACACACACACATATATATGTATATATATTTATATAAATCGATACACATGTATATATGCATATACACACACGCGTACAGATGTATATCTGTACATGTATATGCAAATGTATACATGTATAGATGTGACTGTGTGTGTGCGTATGCATGTGTGTATATCTCTGCAAGTGTCTGTATATATATATATATATGCATTCACATAACTATATATATATATGTATATACATATATGCATGTATATGTATAAGTACATATGTATGTATATAGATATGTCTGCGTATGTGCATCTATATACATTGATACAGATATACATGTGTATTATATATGTGTGTACATGTGTGTGTGTATATATATATATATATACACACACACACACATATGTATACTTACATACGTACATACTCATATATAGAAAATGTCTTGCTAATTGTTTAAACATCAAATGAACAAAATTTTTTTTTGCGAATTTTTATGAAATAAAAGAATTAAGCAGGTAATTTAGTAATATACGTAAACAGATTTTAAAATATTGAATTAAACAAAGGAATTTAGTTGAAACTTAATAATATGAAATATTTTCAATGGAAGTAAACAACATTTAGGTTTTAATGAGTTATTTGAAGCTTACTGTAGATATTTTGTTAGAGATTATATCAGTGTAAACCTAGTACAGAAAAGATCTAAAGTTTATACATAATTACACAAATATGATTGTGAAAAAGACTGAAGCTCCACTCACCATAGACATAGCAACATATATTTATACATACTTACTCTTTTCACAATTTTCAGTCATTTGACTGTGGCCATGCTGGAGCACCGCCTTTAGTCGAGTAAATCGACCCCCCAGGACTTATTCTTTGTAAGCCTAGTACTTGTTACTTATTCTATCGGTCTATTTTGTCAAACCGCTAAGTTACGGGGACGTAAACACACCAGCATCGGTTGTCAAGCGATGTTGGGGGGGAC
Source organism: Octopus sinensis (assembly GCF_006345805.1). NCBI lineage: Eukaryota > Metazoa > Mollusca > Cephalopoda > Octopoda > Octopodidae > Octopus > Octopus sinensis. Next base: position 2,771,739 of record NC_042999.1, on the reverse strand, counting down.
AAACACAGACACACAAACATACATACACACACACACATATATATATATACATACATATATATATGATGGGCTTCTTTCAGTTTCCAACTACCAAATCCACTCACAAGGCTTTGGTCGGCCCGAGGCTATAGTAGAAGACACTTGCTCAAAGTGCCACGCAGTGGGACTGTATCTGGAACCAGTGGTTCGTAAGCAAACATAGAGCACCTGTGCTGGTGTCCTGTACAAAGCACCTGTGCTGGGGCAACATAAAAACATCTAGTACACCCTGTAAAGTGGTTGGCATTAGGAAGGGCATCTAGCCGTAGAAACAAGCCAAGGCAGGCACTTGAAGCCTGTTTGTCAGCTCCTATTAAACCATCCGACCCATGCCAGAGGGAAAATGGACATTAAAGTATTATTATGAAGGCAGTGAGCTGGCAGAATTGTTAGCATGCTGGACGACATGCTTATCAGTATTTCGCCTATCGTTACGTCCTGAGTTCAAATTCTGCCGAGGTCGACTTTGCCTTGCATTCTTTTGGGGTCAATAAATTAGGTACCAGTTGCGTACTGAGGATCAGTGTAATCGACTAGTCCCTTCCCTCCAAATTTCAGGCCTTGCACCTCTAGTAGAAAGGATTATTATTATCATCATTATTATTGTCTTTGCACAGCTTCTAACGTTGGATACGTACTATGGTGTCAGCTGTTCACTACCAGTGAACTAAGGTAACACCCCTTATTTTTCAAGAACCATCCGGAGTATTCAAGTGGTTCTGAGCAGTGCTGCTGCTTATTATTATTATTATTATTATTATTATTATTATTATTAAGGTGATGAGCTGGCAGAATTGGTAGCACGCCGGGCAAAAGGCTTAGCGGTATTTCGTCTGTCTTCACATTCTGAGTTCAAATTCTACTGAGATTGACTTTGCCTTTCATTCTTTCAGGGTTGATGAAATAAGTACCAGTTATGCACTGGGGGTCAGTGTAATCGATTTACCCCCTCCCAACATTTGCTGGTCTTGTGCCAATATTTGAAACCGATCTTACCAAATACAGTAAGATGCTAATATGACGATGAGGATGATGACAACAACGACGATGATGATGATGACAAAACCAGGTTATAAAAGTCAGCTTTAACAGCAAAAGATTGGAATAGAGTTGAAAAATTAAATCAGAAAAGCTTTTGTAAGAAAATATGACAAGACCAATTTCAAAAATGATGCACCAAAATTGAAGAAATCTGTTTTCACTGTAGAATATAAAAATAAATATAAACTTAGTAAAATGAATTAAAAGAGAAAGAAAAGTTGAGTCACGTTTCAGTTGGTCTCTCATTAAAAAAGCTATAAACCTTTTACTAGTTAATTCATATTCTGAATTACATAAAGTCATCACCTAATAAAGAAATTGGATGATTTTAATGCTGATAAAATATAGATTTCATTTACGAAATTAATACTAACATGATTTTGAAAATTAATGGATCAATCAAGGTGCAGGAGTGGCTGTGTGGTAAGTAGCTTGCTAACCAACCACATGGTTCCGGGTTCAGTCCCACTGCGTGGCATCTTGGGCAAGTGTCTTCTGCTATAGCCCCGGGCCGACCAATGCCTTGTGAGTGGATTTGGTAGACGGAAACTGAAAGAAGCCTGTCGTATATATGTATATATATATATGTGTGTGTGTGTGTTTGTGTGTCTGTGTTTGTCCCCCTAGCATTGCTTGATAACCGATGCTGGTGTGTTTACGTCCCTGTCACTTAGCAGTTCGGCAAAAGAGACCGATAGAATAAGTACTGGGCTTACAAAGAATAAGTCCCAGGGTCGATTTGCTTGACTAAAGGCAGTGCTCCAGCATGGCCGCCGTCAAATGACTGAAACAAGTAAAAGAGTAATAAGGACAATAATAACAGCAGCAACAATGATAATATTCTTTTCTGCTGCAGGTACAAATCCTGAAATTTCGGAGGAGGGCAAAATCAATTACATTGACCCAAATACTCAACTGGTACTTATTTTATTGACCCCAGAAAGATAAATGCCAAAGTTGACCTCAGTGGAAATTGAACTCAGAATGTAAAAATGGACAAAATGCCACTAAGCATTATATCTGTTGGGCTACTGATTCTGAGAGCACAAGGCTAGCAAATTTAGTGGAGCAACAGCACTAACGATTTTAGGGGTTAGACGTTATTATCAACTCCAGTACAACTCCATTTCAGTAGTACTTTATTTTATCGAGCCCAAAAGAACGAAAAGCAAAGTTGATCTTGTAGGTATCTGAACTCAGTGCATAAGGAACTGGAACAAATGGTGCCAAAGGTTTGTTTTTCTTTTCTGACACATTAACGATTCTTCCAAATAACTTTGAGGGGAGGGGGAAAGATGTTTACATCAAAATCAGTATTTGACTCGTACTTTATTTTATCTGCCTTGAAAGGATGAAAGGCAATGTCGACCTCTACGGGATTTAAAGTTAGGGCTGTGTGTTAAGGAGCCTGCTTCTCAACCACATGGTTCCGGGTTCAGTTCCACTGCATGATACTTTGGGCAAGTGTCTTCTACTATACATTTATTTATTGCCCCCTGTGGAGCTAAACATAAAGGGACAAACAAGGACAGACAAAAGGATTAAGTCGATTAAAGACAGATGAAATACTGCTAAGCATTTCGCCCGGTGTGCTAATGTGAGAACAACATATATCAAAATTACTAAAACTAATAAAATGTTTTATTGTGTCTGGGGAGAGTCATTCACTTTTAGTGCCTTATTATTTAACACACTCACCAGTTCGATTTCCATTTATTTTACTCTTTACTCTTTTACTTGTTTCAGTCATTTGACTGTGGCCATGCTGGAGCACCACTTTTAGTCGAGCAACTCGACCCCAGGACTTATTCTTTGTAAGCCCAGTACTTATTCTATTGGTCTCTTTTGCCAAACCGCTAAGTTATGGGGACGTAAACACACCAGCATCGGTTGTCAAGCAATGCTAGGGAGACAAACACAGACACACAAACACACACACACATATATATATATATATACATATATACGACAGGCTTCTTTCAGTTTCCGTCAACCAAATCCACTCACAAGGCATTGGTCGCCCCAGGGCTATAGCAGAAGACACTTGCCCAAGATGCCACACAGTGGGACTGAACCCGGAACCATGTGGTTGGTTAGCAAGCTACTTACCACACAGCCACTCCTGCGCCTATTTAGTTATCTATTTATTTAAAAAAATTTGTTACAATTTGCAACCTTTTCAGTAGTTAGTTAGTTAGTTAGTTAGTTAATTTGGCTCAAAAGCAAATAGCAAGGCCATGTAGGGGGACATTGAGTTAAGTACAGGGTGGTGTTCATGTAAAGAGTTCAGGCCACTTGAGGTCAAGGGAGGCTTTGAACAAAGCGGTCGTCGGCATCTTCACCATCTCGTCTGGCAGCTTGTTCCACGGATCTGCAACCCGGACGGAGAAAGCTCCCCTCCTTCGATTGAGATGAAATCGTCGCAAGTAGAGCTTTTCGGAATGACCCCGCAGTCGACGCTCTGGAGCAGGAGTGAAGAACAGCTCTTTCGAGAGGTTACACTTTCCGCTTATGATGTTGTGGGCGAGAATGAGATCACCACGGCGGCGGCGTTTTTCAAGAGAATAAAGGTCGAGCGTCCTCAGCCTTTCTTCGTAGGACCCTCAAAGACATACAGTAGTCATTGACTGTCCATTATCAGAGTTAAGGCCCTGAAAGAGAATTAATCTCCACAGATACAATAAAATATACTTCAACAAGTGAATTCACATAAAGAATCTTGTAAACCAAATACAAAAACGAAACAATGTTATTTTTTTTAATTATAAGTAACAATACACATAATTTGTAATATTGGGAGAATATGCGCTCTTCTTTCTGTCAACTTGGCTGTGATATGAACATCAAAACACTACCTGGGTAATCACTTGGATTGTTTTAAAGACAACCTTGAGTTATCTGCAAAACACTCCAAGTGACCTAAGTGATGTATAGGGTGAACGATTCTTCCAAGGTTTACAAACTATGGAAGAAAGATTGCCATGGACACTGGAATATCCATATGATGGCGAATTACTACTGGATCATTCAACATGACTGTGTGGGGTAACTCACCACAGGGAGACACTAAAACACTGCTTTTGTGAGACAGCTGAGTAAATTAACATTGTATCAATAACTTGATACTCTTGTTTCGCTATTATCTCATTCTATGGATGCAATTTAATCACAAATAAACATATTCTTCTCGCCTGAAGTCATTTCTTTTTATCCAGGATGCAATAACAATGATTCGTAATTATCAATCTTTGTGCCAAATCGTTTGTATACAGAACGATTAGGGGTGAAACATATTTAGAAAAGCAATCAAAGCTTACTTAAAAAGAGGTCTATTATCTCAGGCACCAAAATTCTGTATTCCCCCAAGTTATTGTTTGTATTCTTGCTGCTCTGTGTGCACCCCATGAATTATTATCTGTTTGGCGGACATCAACATGCCTCAGCAAAATCTCGGTTTACTAATTACTGTAAACAAAAGCTTGTGCTTTTGTTAGAATCATTTGATTTGGCTGAGAACAAACGCAATTAGTTTGAAATCCCATAGTATCTCGAAGTCCCCTTACACTGGTTAATTGCACATGTTATGAACACACATTGTTTACATGATCGAGATGTTCTCTCATCACTGCCATTTAACGTCTGTTTCCCATGCTGGCATGGGTTGGACAGTTTGAGAGGAGCTGGCAAGGTCAGAAGCCACACCAGGTTCCATTGTCTGCCTTGATATAGTTTCTGTGGCTAGATGCCCTTCATAAATCCAACCACTTTACAGAGTGTACTGGGTGCTTTTATGCAGTAGTGGCACAGGTGCTTTTATGTGGAACCAACACCACTGCTTTTGACGTAGAATGAGCATTTTCTTTTCACCCTTTTCAAGCCTAGCGAGGCTCATGGGCCTGTTTTCCTGGTTTCTGTGGTGTATGTGTTCCTCCCAGCTGGACGGGACGCCAGTCTATTGCAACGTTACTCAAGAAACAGGAAGAGAGACTGAGAGAAAGTTGTGACAAAAGAGTACAACAGGGGTCACAACAACCCCTTGCCAGAGCTTCGTGGAGCTTTTAGGTGTTTTCGCTCAATAAACACACACAACGCCCAGTCTGGGAATCGAAACAGCGATTCTCCAACCACGAGTCCACTGCCCTAACCACTGGGCCATTGCACCTCCAGAATGAGCATTAGTGTCATTTTATGTGGTACTAGCACCTGTACTTTTTATGTGGCATGATCATCTGTGCTTTTTACATAGCACCAGTGCTGACAGGGTCACTAAGGACCTTTGATGATAAAAAAAACGACAGTGACCAGATATCCATATTTGAATCTGCCAAGATGTAATCATAATGAATAGAGATGTTATTGTCAAAGAAAACCATTATACAGAATTTCAAAAATTACATATTAAATATTTTCACCAGAATTAAAAAGCAAGGAGCTTCTCCTCTCCAAAACATAAATATGATAAATAAAAAGAAAGACTAGATGGCTACAAGTGGGATTGATTTGCTTGCTCAAGACTAGCCTGAGTCTACAAGACAACAATAATAATAAGAATTGAAAAGAAAGCAGTCACCTGAACTGTTAGAAATAGCACACAAATTTTCCTAAAATCATGTCCAACCACCTTAAGTATATAAAGTGCAATTTCGTTTCTGGTTTACAAAAAAAAAAAAAAAAGAAAAGAGGAGGGCTGCTAAGGGTTGAGCTGTTTCTCATTATAGGCCTGCTTAATTAAGTCTGAAATCTGTCAGTATCACATGAATTATTCATTAACACACACACACACACATATATATATATATATCATGTGACCGACCAGGCTATCAAATGTTGCTACACATTGCTGGTCACAATGTGCTTTGCATTGTTTTAGCCTTCAAACGATGCCACCCCGCTGGCTAAGTGAGCAGGCCAATATATATATATATATATATATATGTATGTATAGGTGTATATTTCTATATATATATGTGTGTTGTTGTTGTGTGTATATATATATATACACACACACACACATACATTGACATGTATATGTATTTATTATAACAGCAACATTGATCGATTCACTCTATTTTCATGTGTTATATTCAATTAAAAAGCGTTTCTGTATAATACAACATAGCAGAGGTTTTGAACCTTGAACATAATGTCAGCAACAGTCTCGTTTAATTTCAACGGCAGATCAAAATAAATTCCAGACAGATTAATTGCTCTTTTTATGTACAAGTATCAAACTCAAAGACACAAAGTATTAAAACATTTTGAAGTTGTTACAACTCACTATATTGTAAAAATGGCTCTTTTAATCTGTATATTTGAGAAGAAATTTGAACTTATGACACAAACATATTTCAGTTTTTGCAGTAGGCCATACGAATCATTTATGTAATTGGAAACCTTCTGTGCTTCATTTCTTTAGATGATAACAGTGTGTGACTTTAGTCTCTTTAAAATTTCTTTCTAAGAAAGAATGACAACTGCACAATGCTGTGTGATAAATCAGCAATATTAGCTATTGTATATATGTCACTTATTATTATGATATATAATGCAAAAATCGATATCCAGATATTAAGACACTGCCATGCATAAAGACGGCTCTTTCTGTCTCTGTGTATGTGTGCATGTATGCGAGCATGTATGTAAGCACGTATGCATGTGTGTACATATGTACATGCATGCAGAAATATATGTATGTATGTGTGCATGTATGTAACTATGCATGCTTGTGTGAATATATATATCCATCAATCAATATCTATTAAGTTACCTGTCTACATCTGTCTATCAATCAGTCTGACTGTCTGTCTGTCTGTCTTCTGTCTATCTGCCTGCTTATGTACATACGTACCTACCAACCTACACACCTAACTGTCTGTCTATCTATCTATCCATCTAACTGTGTGACTATCTGCCTATCTATTTAACTATCTATCCATCTAACTGCCTGTCTATGTATCTATGTATCTATCTATCTATCTATCTATCTATCTAACTGCCTGTCTGTCAATTTATCTATCAAACTGCCTGTCTATCTATATCTCTATTTATATATACTTATATTTATATATGCATGCATGTATATATGTGTGCATATATATATGTATGTATATATATATATATATATATATATACGAATATATTCATATACGTACATATGCATATATATATATATACATATATATATACGAATATATTCATATACGTACATATGCATATATATATATATACATATATATATACGAATATATTCATATACATACATATACATATATACATATATATATACGAATATATTCATATACATACATATACATATATCTATATACATATATATATACGAATATATTCATATACATACATATACATATATCTATATACATATATATATACGAATATATTCATATACATACATATACATATATATATATACATATATATATACGAATATATTCATATACATACATATACATATATATATATACATATATATATACGAATATATTCATATACATACATATACATATATAATATATATATATATATAATATATATATATATATATACACACACATATATATATATACACATATATATATATATGTAATATATGTATTTGTAATATATATATGCATATATATATATATATATATATATATATGCTTTGTAATATATATATGCATATATATATATATATATATATATTTGTATATATATATATATATATAATATATATAGATATATGTGTATATAGTATATATATATAATATATATATATGTATATATATATATATATATATATCTATATATATATTATATATATATATATACATACATATATATAGAGAGAGAGAAAGAGAGAGAGAGAGAGACAGACAGACAGAGATACATAGATAAATTAGAGACTGACATTCTCTGTATAGAATACACTTCGTAGTGCTCAAGGGATTTGAACTTGAGTGGGTAGAGGAGTAAATGTAAGGACCAGCAAGTTAAGCAAGTCGATATACAAAATGTATTTAATACATTTAATACAAAAATGTACATATGTATGCGTATAAAATCTCTGTTCTGTCAACACTGGAAAGGTAAAATTCTTCCCTGAAGAGGCAGGCTGGTGTTATCTGATGCTGTAATATATATAATATATACAAAATATACACACACACACATATAAGGTGAGCACAAGTGTGTACGTACGCCGCTATACGTATATATATATATATATATATAAATATAAAAAATGGAACAAAAACGCAATAGAGGGCATTAAAACATCTGGACTTATAGACGATACAAAGGTGGACAGGAAAAACAAAAACAACATACAGAGGGACAAGAAAATACGGTGGGTCATTCATGGCTTTCTTTCATTAGTTAAATTTCCAGATGGTCCTTACAGTTTCGGGCAGTTACACTTCAGACTGTTCAAATCTAGTTTCGCCCAAAAAGTTTAAGCTAAAAGCATTAGATTTTTTGTAAGAAAGCAAGTGAATGTGTATGGCAACAAAAACAAAAAAAAATGGAGAAGATATTACACAATTACAAAAATAAACAACAAGAATATAACAATAGGTGTCTTTTGAGTAATGAGGATGAATCAAATTGAGCTGGCATGTATAGGATGAAAGCCTTGAGGCAGGAACATAGGAGATGGACATAAAAGAATTTGGCAGTCGGCAGTCAAGCCAAGGAAGAAAGATCCTGGCTGGCCGAATACCAGACATGTAGAAGGAGGAGAGAGGGGTAAGGGACAGAGATTGAAGGATTAGGGGAAATATAATCCTGTAAATAATAATAATAGTATTTTATGAGCTTAAAGGTAATAAGCAATCACCGTGAAATGACTAAAGAAAATAGTCTAACCATCACAGAAAAATATATGAATATATATACCACACACACTCACACATACACACATATATATACATAGTTGAAATTTACAGAAAAGCAAAATATGTATAGTGTGATGCTTTGGAAAGTGAGAAATTCTTTTACGTTTCGAGCCTATGCTCTTCAACAGAAAGGAACATAATGAAATAAACAGCGAAAAAATAAAAAAAAAATCTTGTGGATTTAGCGATCAATCATGGCAACTTTCCATCATCAGATAACCCTAGCCTCCCTCTTCACAGAAGAATTTTACCTTTGACATGCTGACAGAATAGTTTTATATGCATACACATGTATATTTTTGTATTAGATACTTGCCTAACTTGCTTGTCCTTATGTTTACTCATATATGTATATATATATATATAATATATATATATATATGTATGTATAAATATATATACATAATACACACACAATATGTATATATGTAAGTATGTATATATATATATTATATATATATATATATATATATAATTTTTTTATTGCGTGGCAATTACACTACTGAATACATACATACACACACATATATGTATATATGTAAGTATATATATATAATATATATATATATAAATATATATATATATATAAATATATATATAATATAAATATATATATATATATACATAAATATATATATATATATATATATAAATATATATATATAATATATATATAAACATATATATATATATAAATATATATAATATATATATAAATATATATAATTATATATATATATTAAATATATATATATAAATATATAAATATATATATAATATATAAATATATATATATCATCAATTATATATATCATCATCAAATATATAATATCATTATATATATATATATATATATAAATATATATATTCATCATCATTCATCAATCGTCGTTAACGTCCGTTCTCCATGCTAGCATGGGTGGACGGTTCGACCGGGGTTCTGGGAAGCCAGAATGGCTGCACAGGCTCCAGTCTAATTTGCATATTCTACGTGGATGCCTTCCTAACGCCAACCACTCCGTGAGTGTAGGGGTGCTTTTTACGTGCCCCTGCACAGGTGCCAGGCGGGGCTGCAACGGCCAGGTCAGATTGGTGTATTTTAGTGCCACCGGCCCGGAAGCCAGTCGAGGCGGTGCTGGCCTCGGCCACATATAAAATATTATATATATAATCTATAATATATATAAATATATATTATAAATATATATATTATATATATATAAATATATATATATATAATATATATAAATATATATATATATATATATAAACTATATATATACTATATATATATATATATATATATATATATATATATATATATATATATAATTATAAATATATAATATATATATATAAATATATATATATATATATATATATAATTTTTTTATTGCGTGGCAATTACACTACTGAATGTAATAAATGGGCGAGGGCAAAAAGCTATTTTAACCTTAATTTATATGGTAATAAGAAAATGGAACAGAACAAGTATATACATGTATGTATATTGTTATAATTGTTTTTTTTTAAATAAATAAATAAATGTCTGTGTTCATACACACACACGCACAGACACATGCATGCACACACATGCTGACATGTATGTGCACACATGCATAAACACACATACACACATATATATATATATATATATGAAAAAATAAGCCAAAAATAGAAAATGCTAAAATAATTTTATAAAGAACATTTCAGTACCGGTTTCGGTCATTTTGAGACCTTTTCAACTGTAACGATTAAATAATTAAATTTAGAAAAATTAGAAGAAAAGTTTTTTTAAAAGAATATTTCTATAGTAGTGTTCAGATTTAAGTGGCATTTTGCCTTTCTCTGACTCCCTTGTTTGCACTTGTGTGTTCGAGGTCGTTTTGAGTTCTTGGTAGGATAGGTGAAGAATAATGAGGCTGATGTGGAGAGGGGGTGGGGAAATCTGGGAATGCCTTAATGGTCGTATTTTGAATGGTCAGTGGCGCCACTGACCATTCAAAATACGACCATCAGGGCACTCCCAGATTCTCCCACCCCCCCTTTCCTCACCAGCCTTCCCTCTACTACCCTACCAAGAACTCACAACTACCTCGAACACACAAGTGCAAACAAGGGAGTCAGAGAAAGGCAGAATGCCACTTAAATCTGAACACTACTATAGAAATATTCTTTTAAAAAAACTTTTCTTCTAATTTTTCTAAATTTAATTATTTAATCGTTACAGTTGAAAAGGTCTCAAAATGACCGAAACCGGTACTGAAATGTTCACTATAAAATTATTTTAGCATTTTCTATTTTTGACTTGTTTTTTCATATATATCAACTCGTGTGTTCCTTTTCACCCTTATACATATATATATATATATATATACATGTATACACACAAATACACAGACACGCACATATTCTTATATATACTGGAATGAAAAATGTGGATGCAGAATCCTAGAATATTCATGACAATATATTTCTTTACTACCCACAAGGGGCTAAACAGAGGGGACAAACAAGGACAGACAAAGGAATTAAGTTGATTACATCGACCCCAGTGTGTAACTGGTACTTATTTAATCAGCCCCGAAAGGATGAAAGGCAAATTGACCTTGGCAGAATTTGAACTCAGAACGTAAGGGCAGACGAAATACCTATTTCTTTACTACTCACAAAGGGCTGAACAGAGAGGACAAACAAGGACAGACAAAGGAATTAAGTCGATTACGTCGACCGCAGACTGTAACTGGTACCTATTTAATCAGCCCAGAAAGGATGAAAGGCAAAGTCAACCTAGGTGGAATTTGAACTCAGAACGTGATAGCAGATGAAATACCGCTAAGCATTTTGCCCAGTGTGCTAATGTTTCTGCCAGCTCACTGTCCTAATATTCGTAAGTATTAAACCTGGCAAAGTACAGAACAAGCAGCAATTAAGCCTGGAAAAACACAGGGCAAGAAGGAAAAAATAACTTAAAATATTGCTGCTGCAGTTAGAATTTTAGAAAGTAAAATAGCAATAAATGCCCTTTTAATGTTTTTCATTTCTACTTAAATGTTTAAATTAAAATACTCAAGAAGCTATTTATTTTCAATTTTAGTGAAAAGACTAATTGCCTGCAAATTTATACATTAAAAGTTTGTTATTACAAATTTATATATTTTAAAAAAATCACATAACAGCAATTTAAGTAAAATTGACAATTATAACCCCTAAGTTTTTTCTAAAACCCTAGAGAGCCATTTTTACATTTTGCACTCAATTTGTTCATTAACTTTCATTTTTTAAAAACATTTTTCTAACTGTAAATAGAAAATTCTTTGTTATGTGATAATGCAAACTTTAAAGAAATTAATTCTATTGTTTCTTTGCAAAAACTATTTTTACCATTTTTTTACTCTTTTGAATTACTTATATTCCACATGAGTTTAATTTTCTAACACAAAATCTTTGATTTAGAATTTTTGGATAATGAGTTTTGATAACAATACATAATTGAAAAATAAAAATATTATTCAGATTAAGACAGAAATATTTTTGCTTAATACAAAGAAAATTTTAAATCAAAATGATTAAATTAAATCAGAAAAATTTGCAACAGAAAAGCAAAAACCAGAAAAACAGTGTACATTTAACGAGCAAACTTCAGCAGCAATAATTTAATTTTTTTAACTTCTTATCTTGTAGTTTCCAGGTTCAATACTTAAGAATATTCAAGTATTCTGTCCCCGCATTTTTCATTCTGGTGCATCTTTATTTCTTTATAATGATTAATTATATTTACATTTATAATTGAAAAAAAAAAAAACGATACTATTGTGAATATTTTTTATATACAGATTTTACTCTTTTACTTATTTCAGTCATTTGACTGTGGCCATGCTGGAGCACTGCCTTTTGTCGAGCAAATCGACCCCGGGACTTATTCTTTGTAAGCCTAGTACTTATTCTATCGGTCTCTTTTGCCGAACCGCTAAGTTATGGGGATGTAAACACACTAGCATTGGTTGTCTAGCAATGTTGGGTGGACAAACACAGACACACAAACACATACACACACATACATATATATATATATATATATATATAATATATATATATATATATATATATACATATATTCGACGGGCTTCATTTCAGTTTCCGTCTACCAAATCCACTCACAAGGCTTTGGTCGGCCCGAGGCTATAGTAGGAGACACTCGTCCAAGGTGTCACGCAGTGGGACTGAACCCAGAACCATGTGGTTGGTAAGCAAGCTACTTACCAAACAGCTACTCCTACGCCTACAAACTTAGAAGTTTTGTTTGCACATAAAGATAACAAAGGATTAATAGCAGTATATCTTTAACAATAAATATATTTTTAAACAATTTTTATTATAAAATAATGTCATATTCTAATTAAATAATTAACAATTAATCTTTTAATGAGTGAAATTCTTTATTTTAATATTTTTTAATATGTACCTATTTTAATATATAAACAAAATAAAATTACGGAGATGTACTTGCATAGCAAGTGACCTGATCTGAGATTGTGTGCTGAAACAAAAACAATAGCAGTGTGAAAGGTGTTTATTAGCCATTTAAAAACACACAAAAACCGATAGATTCACTTTAACTTTTAACTTTAATTTGTCAAAATATTTTCATCGCTTTGAGAGATGCAGCACAGAATTTTGTTGGTGAACAGGTCGTGGTCTCAAAGTAACAAAAATATTTTGACAAATTAAATGTTGAAGTGACTCTAATGGTTTTTGTGAGTTTTTAAATGGCTTATAAACACCTTCTACACAGCAGAATAATAAAAATTAATATGAAATTGCAAAAGATCATAACTTTTTAGAGAGTTATAGCCAAAAAATAGCAAAAAAATGCATTAAAAATGGAAAAAAAATGATGGTAAATCTTTTTTTAAATCGTTGACTCATCGTAGACATTTTTAGAGAGTTACTTCCCTTATATAATAGCGAAAAAATGCATTAAAATGGAAAAAAATGATGGTAAATTATTTTTAAAATCGTAGACTCATCGTAGACACGCGCTAATACCCAGAAGGGCTCGATATGAATCACGACTATAAGATACCCGGTTTTGGTTAAACTGCACTGCAAAATGTGGGAGTAGTTAGGAATCTAAATTGAAGGGGACAGACACACAACCTTACTTTTATATATATAGATATTTTTTAGACATTGTCTGCTTCTCCACATTCAGAGGTGGTTGGGTCAGTTTTATAGCGTCCACCTGACTAAAGCAGCTCTTCATTATCCATTCTCAATCTTAGGTGAATGAATGTCTTCATCTAAATGCATAGTGTTTCTGAATCTGGAGTGGGATTACTGCTGGTGGAGTGGGGAATCCCACGATGACTGGAGAAGGATCTTTCTCAAACTGTTCTATCCAGAACAGGTGTCTGGTTTATTCTGAGATATTATTAGGGATCAGACAACAACTAATCATAATACTGGTTTCAAATTTAGGCACAAGGCCAGAAATCTTTTTTGGTGAGTGTATAAGTTGTTGTTTGTTCCTTGTTGAGCCACACCTGGCTCATAAGGGCCGGTTTCTCGGTTTCCTCGGCATATAGGTTCCCCACCTGGACGGGACACCGGTCCATCGCAGGTGAGCTGCAAGATTCAGGAGGAAAGAGTGAGAGAAAGTTGTGGTGAAAGTTTGCCATTACCTTCTGCTGGAGCCACATGGAGCTTAGGTGTTTCGCTCATAAACACACATATTGCCCGGTGTGAGATTCGAACTCACGATCCCTCGACTGCAAGTCCACTGCTCTAACCACTAAGCCATGTGCCTCCACAGTGTAAAAGTTACATCAGTCCCAGTGTTCAACTGGGACTTGTTTTGTCAATCCTGAAAGGATGAAAAGTAAAAAAGGGCTTTTACAGAATTTGAATTCAGAACGGATAAATTGCCACTAAGTATTTTGCCCAGCATTCTAATGATTCTGTCTGTTCACTGCCTTTCAACCACTGATAATATTCCTTTCAAATTTTGGCACAAGACCAGCAGTTTTGGGAGATGGGGTAAGTCGATTATATCGACCTCAGAGTTAAACTGGTAGTTATTTTATCGAACCTAAAAGGATGAACAGCAAAATCAACCCGGGTAAAATTTGAACTCAGAACATGAAAACAAATGAAATGCCGCTAAGCATGTTACCTAGCATGGTAACAATTCTACCAGCTTCCTACCTTAACAACCAATGTTATTATTAAAAGACTGGAATTTTCTTGAAAAATTTTACCAGCTACATTGTATACTTTTCTGCTCTAGGCACACGACCTGAAATTTTGGGGGAGGGGGCCAGTCGATTAGATTGACTCCAGTACATAACTGGTACTTAATTTATTGACCCCAAAAGAATGAAAGGTAAGGTCAACCTCGGTGAAATGTGAACTCAGAACATAAAGGAGGACGAAATTCTGCTAAGCATGTCACCTGGTGTGCTAACGTTTCTCCCAGCTTGCCATCTTAACATATAAAAAAATATTCTTTTCTACTCTAGGCACAAGGCCCAAAATTATTGGAGAGGAGGCCAGTCAATTAGATCAACTCCAGTATGCAACTGGTACATAATTTATTGACCCTGAAAGGATGAAATGCAAAGTCGACCTCAGTGGAATCTGAACTCAGAACATAAAAGGTAGACGAAATACCTATTTCTTTACAACCCACAAGGGGCTACACACAGAGGGGACAAACAAGGACAGACAAAGGGATTAAGTCGATTACATCGACCCCAGTGTATAACTGGTACTTATTTAATCGATCCCGAAAGGATGAAAGGTAAAGTCGACCTCGGTGAAATGTGAACTCAGAACGTAAAGGTGGACGAAATACCGCTAAGCAGTTCACCTGGCGTGCTAACGTTTCTGCCAGCTCGCTGCCTTACCAGCTACATTGTATATATGTCAAAGGAATCATACATAGAAACTTCGCCCCAGATTAAATTTATTTTTGTTTTTGTAATTATCAACATTAATTTTCAGTTGACTATGGTGTCCTTTAATTTAAATTGTATGCCACCAGATCTGATGAATTAATACAATAACTCACTGGCAAAACTGCAATGACAATGGCGTGTAAAATAACATCAACATTTAATCATACAAATTGACGAGCAGTTCATTTAGTTTGTGTTGTGTTTTTTAAGTTATTATTATTAACATTATTATTATTATTATTATTTTTGAATTGTGATAAAAGATTTTCCTTCTTTTGATGAAAATAAAATACAATATCCGGTGCATTGCAGGATAAATGAATTCATTCAAAGACAGTTTACTCCTAAACAAAGGACATTATTTTGTTTTTTAATCTCATCTTTCAGATTTAGGAATACTCATCAAACTAATGCCATCCATGAAAAATAAAATAAAATAAAAGACGATGTTATCAGTTTCTTAAATGGATGATTTTATAACCATTATTGTCTGTACAACAAATATTGCTATTGTTGTTATTCTTGTCATTATTGTTATCTTGTTGTTGTTGTTGTTATTATCATTATTATTACTATTGTTATTATTATTGTTGTTGCTGTTGTTATCATTATTACTATTATTATTATTATTATTGTTGTTATTATCATTATTACTATTATTATTATTTTTATAATCAATATTATCATCATCATCACGATTGTTATTATTATTATTATTATCATTATCATCACTATTATTATTATGATGATTATTATTATCATCATCACTATTATTATTATTATTATTATTATAATCAATATTATCATCATCATCACTATTGTTATTATTATTATTATTATTATCATCACTATTATTATTATGATGATTATTATTATCATCATCATTATTATTATTATTATTATTATTATAATCAATATTATCATCATCATCACTATTGTTATTATTATTATCATTATCATCACTATTATTATTATGATGATTATTATTATCATCATCACTATTATTATTATTATTATTATTATTATTATTATTATAATCAATATTATCATCATCATCACTATTGTTATTATTATTATTATTATTATCATCACTATTATTATTATGATGATTATTATTATCATCATCACTATTATTATTATTATCATTATTATTATAATTATTATTATTATTATTATTATCATCAACATCAACACTATTATTATTATTATCAACATATCACTATTATTATTATTATTATTATTATTATCATCAACATCATCACTATTATTATTATTATCAACATCATCACTATTATTATTATCATCATCACTATTATTATTATTATTATTATTATTATTATTAGTAGTAGTAGTAGTAGTAGTAGTAGGTGTATTAATATTTTAATAATCATTGATATTGATTTTGTTTTTATTTTTGATATCGATATTATCATCCACTTCATATTCCTCTTCTTACTCCCCTTTATCATCATCATCATCATCACCACCACCTACCATCATCATCATCATCATCATTGCTGTCACTGTTGTTCTCAGCATTGTCATCGCCACCACCACTTCCATCATCATCATCATTAATATCGTTATCAACGTCATCATCATCATCATCATCCTAATGATCATCATTATCCCCCTCCTCCTGCTCCTCATTATTATTATTATTATTCTCATCGTTATCGTCATCACTATCATTATTATCATCCTTATGATCATTATCATCCTCCTCCTTCTCCATCTCCTCATTATTCTCATCGTCATCATCATCACTATTATCATCAGCATCATCGTCAGCATCATTATATTATTCCCTTATTTGTAATATTTTTTTGTTTTTCGCCTCATTTTTGTTTTTGTCATCTTAAAAAATTTCCCATTCATGCTAATTGGCTTCTATTTACTTTCATTAGCAGTTAAACATCGTTCCATTCAACAAGAACAAAACAGATCTCTGATCCGATGAATCTTATCTGAGGAAAACAAATAGAGAAGAGAAAGACACACAAAGAGGAAGAAAAACGGCTTTATAAAGAACAACACCGGACTAACAACAAAGTTTTCAGCAACGACAACAACAACAACAACAAGAAAACTATCCTGAGCAACAATGGCGGTAGACATCACAATAATAATAATAATAATGATAATAATAGTAGTAATAATAATAATAATAATAATAATAATAATAATAATAATAATAATAATAAATATAGCAACAACAACATAAATAATTATGGTACTCCATCGGTTATGGCGACGAGGGTTCTAGTTGATACAATTAATGGATCTTGCACATTAATTTCATGAGCAGGCTCATGAAATTAATGTGCAAGTGGCTGAGCGCTCCACAGACACGTGTACCATTAATGTAGTTCTCGGGGAAGATTCAGCGTGACACAGAGTGTGACAAGGCTAGCCCCTTTGAAATACAGGTACAACAAAAACAGGAAGAAAGAATGAGAGGAAGTTGTGGTGAAAGCGTACAGCAGGGTTTGCCACCACCCATTGCCAGAACCTCATGTTGTTTTAGGTGTTTTTGCTCAATAAACACTCACAATGCTTGGTCTGGGAATCAAAACTGTGATCCTTCGACTGCAAGTCTGCTGCCCTAACCACTGGGCCATTGCACCTCCACACAACAATAATAAATAACAACTAATAATAATAGTCTCCTGTTGAAGATGACATATAAGTGTTCAGAGTTTTGCTGAGTGACCTTCACAAATGATTTCTTTTTATAGGGATCGAAGTTATGTGCTGTATGTTAGCTCTTGCCCTCCATCAAATCAATGTTGCCTGTAGAGCTGCACGAGTGTAGTACGTGTCAAATGTATAAATGGTTGCAGCACAACATGCAATGGAGTATTTTGTTCAAGAACACAAGGTACCACTTTGTCTGAGAATCGAAACCATGGTCTAGCGATCATGAGCACAACATGCAAACCACTAGGCCACATGCCTACAATAACAACAACAACAATAATAATAATAATGGTTTCAAATTTTGGCAGCCATTTTGTGATGGGAGGGAATGAGTTGATTAAATTGACCCCAGTGTTCAACTGGTACTTATTTTATCGACTCTAAAAGTCAACCTTGGTAGAGGTTGAACTCAGAATGTAGCAATATAAGGACCTGGAAATCAAAATACAAAAGATACGGCATCTTAAAATGAGAACTGTCCCTGATATTGTGGGTGTCCTAGGTATGATAAGAAAAGGATGTCAACAACATCTAGATAATATCCCAGGAGAACCATGTCTCAGAGAAATCCAAAAGGTTGTGCTGTCAAGTACTGCCCACATCCTTAGAAAAAACCCTATCAATTTAATTGTCTGTGTTGTATTACATGAAGACATTTCACTACTGCCCCTGCCACTTCCCCTCTCCAAGCTTTCAGTCTTATTGTAACATCTCTTATCCTTCACTTGTCCTATGATGCTGGACGTGTCTCAGCGAGTGAGTGTAACAAACATGCAAATTAAAGGCAAATAATGATATCAATAATAATAATAATAACAATAATAATAATAATAATAGTAATAATAATAATGATAATAATAATAATAGTGAGACCTCTGATAGCAGACTGCTATCACAGAATCTACTAGAACAAACAAGACAGAACATTCTGAGAAGTAATATAATAATAATAATAATAATAATAATAATAATAATAATTATAATGATGATGATAATAATGATAATAATGGTTTCAAAATTTTGATGCAAGGCCAGGAATTTCAAGGGATGGTGTAAGTCAATTACATTGACTCCAGGCCTCAAATGGCACCTATTCATTCAACCCCGAAAGGTGGAAAGGCAAATTCAACCGCAGCAGAATTTGAACTCTGAACGTGAATACAGACGAAATACTGGTAAGCATTTTACCCAGCATGCAAACAATCCACCCGACTCACCACCCTAAATAATAACAGCAATGTTACAGAACTACTTGAAACAGCTCACAGGATCTCTCTTCATATTTCTTTTTTTTATATATATTAAATTTTTTTGTTTTATTTTTTCCTTCATTTTTCTTTTCGAGTCTTTACATAGAAAGGGAGGATCAGTAAGATTGTTCCATGCTTACAATTTTGATGAGAATGGTCAGCCTTTTTATGTTTATCTTACTCTGGGTATATATTTTTTATACTCTAATCATTATTTTTCGCATTTTTATTGCATTGCATCCAATTTTCCATTTCTGCATCAATGAGTCAGGTTTATTCTATATTATTATTGTTGTTGTTTTTATCATTATCTTTATATATAAAAGTAAGGTTGTGTGCTGTCTGTCTCCTACGATTTAGATTCCTAACTACTCCCACATTTTGCAGTGCAGTTTAACCAAAACCGGGTATCTTATAGTCGTGATTCATATCGAGCCTTTCTGGGTAGTCTACGATTTTAAAAATAATTTACCATCATTTTTTTCCATTTTAATGCATATTTTTTTAAAGGGAAGTAACTCTCTAAAAATGTCTACGATGAGTCAACGATTTAAAAAAAAATTTATCATCATTTTTTTCCATTTTTAATGCATTTTTTTGCTATTTTTTGGCTATAACTCTCTAAAACTGCTTATATAGTTATTTCCCTTACAAACCCGAGCAACGCCGGGCGATACTGCTAGTTATTAATAAACAATTAATTAAAACATCAAGCTGGCAGAATCGTTGGCATGCTGAGCAAAATGCTTTGTAACATTTTCTCTCTTTTCACGTTCTGAGTTCAAATTCCGCTGAGGTCGACTTTGCCTTTCATCTTTGGGGTTGATAAAACCAGCCGAGTATCAGGGTCCATGTAATTGACTTAGCTCCTTTCTAAAAATAGCTGGCCCTGTGCCAAAATTTCAAATCATCATTATTGTTATTGTCGTTGTTGTATGGCGGTGAGCTAGCAGAATCGTTATCACATTGAACGATATACTTAACAGTATATCGTCCATCGCTATGTTCTGAGTTCAAATTTCACTGAGGTCGACTTTGCCTTTCATAATTTTGTGGTCAATAAATTAAGTACCAGGGGAACACTGGGGTCGAAATACTCGACTAAGCCCCTGCCCTAAAATTTCAGGCCTTGAGCCTTTAGTAGAAATGATTATTATTGTAGTTGTTAAGATGTTATTATTATCAATATTATTATTATTATTATTCAATGTTTGACTTTTGCTTTATATTTGTACAAGTTGGCTCCAAGTCTCACCCAGAGACCTCAAGAGACAACGGGTTGGAAGTTCATGTTGTTGTTATGCCTAGTGTGCCATATATTTGATTTTTTTTAGTGTTGTGCTAGTGAATGTCTAAAAAAAAACCAAAAAACCATACGAAATTTATGTTTGTTTTAAAACTTGAGATTACATAGAAAGTATTTTGCGTAGGATATGAGCAGTTCCCATGAGCACTATCTTTGAATTTCTGCCATTTTTGGGTTTCCTGGTATGTGAGTTAGGTAGCAATCAGCCCCTTTTGCTATCTTTTTATTATTATTATTATTATTACTATTACTATTATTGTTATTATTATTATTATTGTTAATTTTTTTAATTAAAGGAATTGCTTTTACAGTTCGATGCTCTTTTCTCTCACTGTCTCCGCCTGTCTATCTGTCTGTCTGTTTCTCTCTCTCTCTCTCTCTCTCTCTCTCTCTAACCATTCAACTGTGAAATTATAGTTTTCTATCAAACAAGCAGACTGAAGCAAACCGTGTTTTGATCTTTGACTACGCCCACAGAGTACAACGGCTGGATTGGCAACTCTAGAGTCAGTAGTCTAGGAAAGGAAACGCACAAACATTGTGCTACCAACATTATGAGCTATCTACTATTTATATATATATATATATATATATATATATAAAATCAAAATCAAAATCAAAATCAAAATCAAACCAAATCAAATCAGATATCAGAAAGCAGAACCAAAATCGTAGTCGATCAACATCAATGGAAGTTGCAGCTGTGATACCAGTGTTGGTGACAAGTAAGCGAACCATCCGATCATGGCCGTTGCCAGCGCTGCCCCGACTGGCCTCCGTGCCGGTAGCATGTAAAAAGCACCATCCATTCGTGGCCGTTGCCAGCCTCGCCTGGCCCCCGTGCCGGTGGCACGTAGCACCATCCGTTCGTGACCATTGCCAGTCTCGCCTGGCCCCCGTCCCGGTGGCACGTAAAAACCACCATCCGATCGTGGCCGTTTTCCAGCTCCGCCTGGCACCTGTGCGGGTGGCATGTAAAAAGCACCCACTACACTCACGGAGTGGTTGGCGTTAGGAAGGGCATCCAGCCGTAGAAACACTGCCAGATCAGACTGGGCCTGATGCAGCCTTCTGGCTTCACAGACCCCAGTTGAACCGTCCAACCCATGCTAGCATGGAAAGCGGACGCTAAATGATGATGATGATGATGATGATGATATATATATATATATATATATATGTATGTATGTAGAGGCGCAATGGCACAGTGATTAGAGCAGTGGACTTGTGGTCATAGGATCATGGTTTCGATTCCCAGACTGGGTGTTGTGAGTGCTTATTGAATGAAAACACCTAAATCTCCATGAGGCTCCAGCAGTGGGGTGGTGGCAAACCCTGCTGTTCACTTTCACCTAGCTTTCTCTCACTCTTTCTTCTTGTTTCTGTTGTACCTGTATTTCCAAGGGCCACCCTTGTCACACTCTGTGTCCCGTTGAATCTACATATTTTTCATAGCATTTTTCCGATGGCTGGATAACTGAAGGGATGGCGGCATGGATTTCCACCTCGGCATCCGAAACTCGGAGTTTTATCATGGCTACCCAATAATTGTCACATATTACATTTACAGATAAATTTCTCTATTTACATAATATTGAGGTCTCTGTCTTTCTTTTGTTGTCTTTTGTTGTCTTATCATTGTATGTGGATAAGACACTTGTTTAAACCAATGTCAAACAATAAGACATATAATCTTGATGCTTATATATATATATCATCAATAGAAACTCATACCACCTGTTTCTATTATTTGTAGAAAAACTGCAGAGGAAAATGATACATAACATAATGAGGTGCAGGAGTGGCTGTGTGGTAAGTAGCTTGCTAACCAACCACATGGTTCCGGGTTCAGTCCCACTGCGTGGCATCTTGGGCAAGTGTCTTCTGCTATAGCCCCGAGCCAACCAATGCCTTGTGAGTGGATTTGGTAGACGGAAACTGAAAGAAGCCTGTCGTATATATGTATATATATGTGTATGTGTGTGTATATGTTTGCGTGTCTGTGTTTGTCCCCCTAGCATTACTTGACAACCTATGCTGGTGTGTTTACGTCCCCGTCACTTAGCGGTTCGGCAAAAGAGACCGATAGAATAAGTACTGGGCTTACAAAGAATAAGTCCCGGGGTCGATTTGCTCGACTAAAGGCGGTGCTCCAGCATGGCTGCAGTCAAATGCCTGAAACAAGTAAAAGAGTAAAAGAGTAAAAGAGTATTATTAACCAAAAGGGATGCTGAAAATGGTACAAGAAGGATTTCTAAGGAAAATGAAAAGAACTGCAGTAATCAAGAAACACAAACGCTGATTATTCAGAGGGCTGAAGCTGACCTTTCGCTTTGCAGTTTTCCCATTTCAATATTGTATTGCTGAATCATTTTATTTTCTCTCGTAGGAGAGAAATTTAGAAAAATAATGTTTTCATAAATAACATCCAAAGAGCAGAAGTCGCACAAGATATTAAGCTCGTAGAAAATGAAATATTAAATTATCAATCCAACAAATTTGGTTCTCACATGTTTCGATAATATTTTAAGAGGAAAGCCTCAGTTTCTTACAGTCTCATTTCTCCCCCCTCATACATCAACATCGTCATCATCATCATTATCATCATCCACTTTTCCATGCTAGCATGGATTGGACTGAGTCCACTGAGGCAAATTCTTTATGGTTGCATATTCTTCCTGTCATCAATCCTCGTCAGTCTTCAAGTAAGGTAACATTTGGACAGATACAGTTTGCAGAATAATGGAAATGAACAACTCTGCTTATATGATGGTGACACTCATTTACAATTCATATAGTATATCAAGACAGGAAGACTGAAACGTAACTCACCCTCACCAACATATCTATCTACCTAGCTATCTAGCTACCTATCTATCAATCTATCTATCTATCTATTTAAATCTATATCATCCTCATTGTTTAACGTCTGTTTTCTATGCTAGCATGGGTTGGACAATTTGATTGAGGATTGGCGAACCAGATGGCTACACCAGACTCCAATCTTGATCTGGCAGAGTTTCTACAGCTGGATGCCCTTCCTGATGCCAACCACTCCAAGAATGTAATGGGTGCTTTTATGTGCCACCAGTCAGGTGGTACTGGCAACGGCCATGCTCAAATGGTGTTTTTTACATGCAGTAAGTGCTAAAATTCCTTCCTTGTACACTACTATGTATTTGTGCAAGAAATTAATGAAGAAAATAATAAAATATTTTAAAAGTATGTGCTAGTTTGAGTTTACTTGACAATCATTCTCTGCCATATTGCAAAAAATATGAAGATGACATGGCAAGTGATCGGTGTCAATTGTTTTAAGCTTGGATAGAAAGTATGTATGAAGAGAGAATGCAGTTGTGTAAAATAGTTAAAGCAAGGATCAAAACTGCATAGAAACCATGACATTCCAGCACTTTACATTTTATGCATGGTACCATTCTATAGAACTGACATCAAAAATCAATATAAAGTTGCAATTGTTTAGTGAGAATCAGCAAAAACAGGTAATAGTAGTGGTAGTAGAATTGGGAAAAGGAAAGAAAGAATGAATGAATGAAAGCAAGAAATCAAAATTTCAATTCATATATCAAAGAACAGTGATTGATTCTTGAAGCTGGCTACGGGTAAAAGTTAGTGAAAAACAAGTGTTTGGCAAGGTTTGTGAACACATCAATCAAACTAGACAATGAGATATCGAATGTACAAACCATCCACTGTCTTGGGGGTGTAATAAACGCAGAAAGATATCTTGTAACCATATTTGTTATTTGTAAATCGTATTTTAAAGATCAGTTAAAGCAATAAGTTGGCAGAAACAATGGAATGTCGAACTGAATGTTTTACAGCATTCAGATTTGCCACAATGCTACAAAACGAAAATGAAAGCAAAATAAAAACTTCAAATCTTGCTGAGGTGGATTTTATCTTAGACACCAACATAGACACGATGCCAGTAAATATCATCAGGTTAATAATAATAATCTCATCTATGGTGAAATTTACCATGGTGGAATTTACCCATGGTGAAATTTACCTGGTGTAATTTTCTGTGACAGAATTTACTGTGGTGGAATTTTCTGGTCCCCATGTGTGTGTATGCACATATACACACACATACTAAGATGGAGTCTGTGCCCTTTCAGGTGACCAGATTTGCTCACAGCATATCAATATGTGTGTGAACAGACAGACATAGATGAGTTATGTGTGACACAGGCATGGCATTGCAAACCAAATACTTTCTGGTTTAGTTCCTTTACGTTCAGTAATTGTCTCGAAACAACAACAATGCTCCATCATCAGGAACATAATAAAAACATGACAAAGATTGACCGTCCTTCAAAAATAAAACAAAAATTAGTCAAACTTATTCATTGAGGATGCCACGGAAGCTAAAATGACACAAAATAGTTCAGTGCACAAGCAGCAATCAAGAGATTGGTTAATAATAAAAATAAAACTGAGATGTTACAACGAACTTACAAGAACATATTCCAAATATACGAGAGTATTTCAACATCAATTGTTTCCAAAAATGCTCACTAGTGTATTTGGTTGCACTCGTATACAATTTGCGAATTGGTTTATTGGTAGGGTCGTGAAGTGCTTGATTTCAACATAACCATTAACTTTTCACGCTTTATTTATTAAAATTGTATCTTCTTTTGTGCTGTATTGTACTGTCGTTATTTATCTCGGTGCAAAATGATACTTTTAAAATTTTTATAAGTCCATTTGTATATTATGTAAACTCTCTCACCTCCATATTTTTTTATTTGTAAACTTAGTAAATATTTTCTTCGCCCTCACTATTCCTTTGTAAGGTTTGTTGAAAGTTTCACATTTTCTGTGTGTTTTAGGGTCCGTGTGGCCATTATTGTGATTATTATATAATTGTTCAACATTTGGCAGTTTGAGGCAAATTTCTCACTGCCTCACCTGCTACACCTCCATGTTGTTGGGGTGTGTGCAGTATAGTGTGCTCTTTTCTGTTGTTGGGAGTACAAAAACTCTTTCCAGTATTGTATTTTGTTAGTTTTATTTTCTTCGGGTTTAGTGCAGTCTTTTATTGTATTACTGTTTGTATTGTGTGTTGAGGAAATATTATTATTATTATCATTATTCTTCAGTAGTCTTATTTTTATCAGGTGCTTTCACTGCGCTACTGAGCACAGCTCTGTGTGCCTTGCGTATGTGCTGTGGTGATCTTATTTTAACTGTATTGAAAGTGTTTTGCATAGGATGTGTGCAGTGCCTAGTAGTGCAATTTTCTGTATGTTATATATATTTGCAAGTCCTGGTGTTTTTGTTTTGTATTTGTCTGAATATTTTTTATCATACCTAATGCACCTACTATGAGAGGAATAGTTTCTGTTTTTAGATTCCACATTCTGGTTACCTCTATTTCCAGGTCTTTGTATTTTGAAAGTTTCTCCATTTCTTTTAGAGAAACGTTGTCATCTGTTGGTACATCTGTTGATACATCAATTAGAAAGCATTTTTTTCCTTCATTATCTCTGACAACTATATCTGATTTGTTGGCCTTAATTTCTCTATCTGTGTGTATTGGCATATCTCAGAGTATGGTTGCTTTCTCATTTTCTGTGACTTTTTCTGGCATATGTCTTTTATTATTATTATTATTATCATCATCATCATGATTATTAAGATGGTGAGCCCAGCAGAATAGTTAGCACGCTGGACGAAATGCTTAGTCGCTACATTCTGAGTTCAAATTCCGCCTAGGCCGACTTTGCCTTTCATCCTTTTGGGGTCGATAAATTAAGTACCAGTTGAACACTGGGGGCTGATGAAATCGACACAGCCCCTTGTGGCAAAATTTGAAACCATTATTATTATCATCATCATCATCGCAGAATCATTAGAGCATCACACCAAATTCCTGATGGTATTTCTTTGACTTATTGCATTTTGAGCTTAAATCCTGCTGAGAGCAAATTTACCTTTCGTCCTTTCAGAATCAATAAAATAAGCATCAGTTGAATTCTGGGATTGATGTAATCGACTTTCCTCCCCCTCTAAAAGATTGTTCCCCTCGTGCCAAAATTTCGAAGCAGTTATTCTTATTTGGCCTTACACGGTACCGATGCTGTAATTAGTTTAATTATGCATCATATAGAACCACAATCCTCGGGTTTGGATGAAAAGCATTTTTGTTCTGCTACAAAAGAACTTTTATGTTGTTCTTCATATCTGTTCATACTTTTTATCAAGAACTTCCCAAATGATTCTTACTCAACCACTTAAAACAGGTTTTTCTGCTTTGCAGCCAGTTCCAGATTAAGATGTAGCTTTCCCTGATTCTCTCTCAAATCCTTTGTCATAGTTCCAAAAGTCTTTCTGATAATTAACCAAATCATCACCTCGTGAACTTTTATCCCAGCAGATAAGAATTTTGTACTTCAAATCTGTATAACATTCAGCATTTTTCCTTCCTTGCATTTTTTTCTTGTTCTTAATTCTCGCACCAAATGGACATACCATATCGTTTACAAGAACACACTTTGTTCTTCTTATCAACGACTAAAGTATCTGCCTTGCTGTCCATTATTTTTTCTTTTCCTTTGCACAAGAAAGTCTCATAATCACCTCACTTTATTGTTTTAAGGACTTTCATTTCTGTGCCTACAAAATTGCCAAAGCACTTCAATGATGGTGATGAAGATAATAATATTGCTGCTGCTGTTGTTGTTGTTGTTGTTGCTGTTATTGTTGTTGTTCGTCTATCATCATCATCATCATCATTGTAAAAGCAGCAAGCTGGCAGAATCTTTACTGCATTGGACAAAACATTTAATGGCATTCCTTATAGCTTTTTATATTTTGAGTTCAAATTCCACCAAGGTTGACTTAGCTTTTCAGTATTTTGTGTTTAATAAAATAAGTACCAGTTAAATACTGGGGGTGGGGGATCGATGAAATTGTGAAATTGACTTAACCCCCTCCTTAAAATTGCTGACCAATGGTCAAAACTTCAAACCATTATTATATGATTTGACTCTGATTTGGTCATGTCCCAGGTAAAATTTATCTGGTTCCCACCTGCAACCTGTAGGTATCCATAAGCTTCCAATAATCTTTCAAGTGCATAAAACCATTCTTTTAACCTTTCTTGTCTTTAAGGGATAAACTTTCTGTAGAAGCTCTACAGGACATTCCATTCCAATCTCCTTCAACCATTTGCCTGTACCTTTACTTACAGTTCCCAATGCACCAACTATTATAGGCACAACCCTTACACCTTTCATATTCCAAATCCTTGCAATTTCAAATTTTAAGGGATTGTATTTCTTAATTTTTTTCTCATATTCTTCTTCTTCTTGTTGCCAAGGCAGTGAACTGCCTTGAACAATGATACATGGTAGCACTTTCTTCTTCTTCTTCTTGTAAAAAGCAGCAAGCTGGCAGAATGATAACTACATTGGACAAAATGCTTAGCAGCATTCTTTCCAGCTCTTTAAATACTGTGCTCAAATCCTCCCAAGGACAACTTTACCTTTCATCCCTTTGGGGTCAATAAAATGAGTCCTACCTGAACACTGGGTTTAGTGTAATTAACTTGACCCCACCCCCACCCCACTCAAAATTGCTAGTCTTGTACCAAAAATTTGAAACTATTACTACCATTATAATTTATCTTTGATAGTTTCACAAGAATCTCTACTGCACCACCTGGTGGACCTTTATGTTCTTGAGGTGTGTGTGGCATTGGGATATTTTGAGGCTTGGGATACTATAGACTACTCATATTGGCATACTAGATCATTGTATTTTGTTATGAGGTTTAGTCCCTTGTTTCTTGTTATATTATGTTCTGTTGTGTGTGGTGTGTGCAATTTGAGTTGCATTCATTTATTGGGTTACAATTTTGTATCAGATATGTTACCCGAGTTGACTGTTTTAGATTATTACATGCTTGTTGTCTAGGGGGTAATTCTGTGTGAAAATTGATCTGTTGGAGCCATACTCTTAAACCATCAGCAATTGCATTGAATTGATAGTGTCTTGTGCAATATGAAGGCTGTTCTCCTAACAACACTATTCTTTGGAGTAATGTGTAGTGCTGTGATTGTATATCTATAGAAGCTTGAGAGGTGGTTGGATGGAACTTACACTCGCCTCCTTGTGAGAGCTCAAAATCTCTCGTGGAAGCGTCATCCAACCAAAGTACAAATATATGGGAAATTACCACCTGTATCATCTCTTGTGAAAGGTAGAAGAGTCCAGTTTTCTGGATATTGTTGTAGAGCTGAAAACGAGGTAATTTCTACTCTTCTCCTCTGGAAGCCATCTGCTCGCGATACTAGAGGACACACACTCTCCTACCCTGATGTAATCTCCAGGGATACAGGCATCCAGCAACAGGACCTCCGTAATGCTATGATGGACTGTGAGGTCTGGCGTAGCATAGTAAATTCAATTGTCTCGACCACGGTCGAACTATGATGATGATGATGTAGCCAGACGTTGGTCTTGTGCAGTTAGGATTAGTCCCACCATTTCTGCTTTTAATCCAGAGCTTTTGAGCCATTGTTGACTTTTGAATCATTGGTGACTTTTGAGTCATTGTTGACTTACACTTTGGCTCACTTCATCTCTTAGAAGCTTTGCTGGGCATTGGCCATGGAGTAGTTTTTTTTTCTCCATTTCATCTTGAGTATGTTTTGTAGTTTTATTTTCATGTTTTTGTTTTTGAATATTTTACGAAGAGATTTTGTTCTTTTTGCTTCTCTATTACATTTATGAGTCTTCCTTATTTGTTTCTAAGCATGTATCTAGTCCAACAGTTGTTATTTTGCAGAAGTTTTCTATTTGTGTCATGCCATGATCTCCTTCTATGCAGGGTAGCTAAATTCTGTCTATATCTGCTTTTGGTTGGTGGCTTTGGTATGCTGTTAGTAATTTCCTGGTTTTTCTGTCTAATTTTTCCTTTTACTTAGATCCCAGTTTTATTATTATTATTCAATATTCTTATTTTTATAACATGCTTTCAGTGCACTACCAAGCACAGCTCTGCGTGTGCCTTGGGTATGTGTTGTGGTTTGTGGTGATGCTCTTATTTTCACTGTATTGAAAGTGTTTTGCGTAGGATGTGGGCAGTGCCCAGTGGTGCAATTTTCTGTATGTTATATATATTTGTAAGTCCTGGTGTTTTTGTTATGTATTTGTCTGAATATTTTTTTATCATACCTAATGCACCTACTATGATAGGAAATGTTTCTGTTTTTAGACTCCACATTTGAGTTACCTCTATTTCCAGGTCTTTGTATTTTGAAAGTTTCTCCATTTCTTTTAGAGAGACGTCATCTGCTGGTATTGATACATCAATTAGAAAGCATTTTTTCCTTGATGATCTCTGACAACTATATCTGGCCTATTGGCCTTAATTCCTCTATCTTTGTGTATTGGCATATCCCATAGTATGGTTGCTTTCTCATCTTCTGTGACCTTTTCTTGCATGTGCCTATACCATATTTTTTCTGTTATTATTACATAGCGTTGGCATAGCTTCCAGTGTATGTAGGTCCCAACTCTGTCATGTCTGTGAAAATATTCTTTCTTAGCCAGGACTGGGCAGCCAGAGACATGGTTTATTGTTTCTGGTTCATCTCCACATATTCTGCAGATACTTATTATCATTATTATTGCCTTTGCACAGTTTCTAACGCTAGAGATGTAACACAGTGTCAGCTGTTCACTGCCAGTGAACTAAGGTAATACCTTTTATTTTTTGAGCACCTTCCAGAGTATTCAAACGGTTCCAAGCAGTGCTGTTTTCTGAAAGTGCTCCACACTTATTGCAGCCCCTATTTGTTCCATGTACTTCTCAAGATTTTTACTCACTGTTCCCAGGGTTCTGACAATTACTGGTACTACTACCATCTTTTTCATCGACCACAACTGCTTAACCTCCCAAGCTAACCTGTTAGATCTATCGACTTTTCTTTTTTCTTTATCGCAGTTGTATTATTATTATTATCATTATTATTATTATTATCATTGCTATTATTATTGTTGTTGTTGTTGTTGAAATAATATTTATTTCCCTCTGCAAGATTGTATTATTTTTACCTCGAAACAAGTTTTGTTTTGATAGTTCATGTAAATTTTTTTATTTGTAAATTTGTAAAAATTTAAGTTCTTAATTTTAATGTGATGATAAATAAATAAAACCATTCCCTTGAAGGAAAACTGAGAGAGAAAGAGAGAGAGAGACAAACCACATAACCGCAAAACCTTGTCACCACCACCACCACCACCACCACCAACAACAACAACAACAACAACAACAACAACAGCAGCAGCAATAACAATTATGGAAACAAACATGATAACAGCAACAAGAACAATATCAGTAATAACAAAAGCAATAACATCAATAATAAAAAATAATAATAACAACAATAAAATACAACAAAAACAGCAACGGCAACAACAACAACCTTAATGATAAACTATAATGAGAAGAAATGTAAAACTATGGAAGACCATCATTAAATTCAAATGAACCAAGTTGATGAGTTTTAATTTTTGCTCTTTATGTCCTTCTGTATTGTTTTTAAGGAATTTCCTCTGAGATATAATTGGTTTTATATGGTTGTTTTATGGTTGGTGAAAAGAGATGAGCTGTGGGAGGCTGTCGTTGGTGGATTTCACTAAATTTTTATTGGAATTGCAGGAAGATGGAAAGGAAGAGAAATAAATAGATAGAGAGAGAGAGAATGAGAGAGAAAGAGAGAGAATAAGAGGAAGGAGAGAGTGAAAGAAAGATAAAGCGGTGTTGGTGGAAATGCATGCGTAGAATCTCATATGTGCACACAGATGTATATAAGTACATGTTGAGATTATATACATATGAGCTTATAGACACAAAAGGCATATGAACACACACACACACACACAAATATGTACTCAAACACAAACATACAAACACATGCTCTCTCTCGCTCTCACATATACACACACAACATACACAATTATGTACACATACACACATAAACACATACATACAAACACATGCTCTCTCTCTGTCACACACACACACAGATTCAGGATCAGTAAACTACAACAAAGAGAGGGGTAAAGTGAAAGAGAGACACAGAGCAATAGTGAGAGAGAGAGAGAGAAAGAGAGACTGTGTGTGTGTGTGTGTGTTTGAACACCCACTGTCACACTCACATATTCAAATTGATATACGCACATGCTCGGACATACATATACACATGCATGCAAACACACACACACACACACACACAGAAGCACACACGTACACGCACAAACACACACACACGTACACACACGTACACACACACAACGTAGACACACACACACGTACACACATACACACACTCAGATACTCATACACAGATAAAACTGGCATTAAGTCAGTTGCAATGACAAGTGTTTCAGTTGATCCGATCAATGCTCATGCCTGCTCATGAAATTAACCTGCATCTGGCTGAGTGCTCCACAGACATGCATACCCTTAACGTAATTCTCAGGGAGATTCAGCATGACACAGAGTGTGACAAGGCTAGCCCCTTTGAATTATGGGTATTACTCATTAATGCCAGCTGAGTGGACTGGAGCAATGTAAAATAAAGTGTCTTGGTCAAGGACACAACACTGCCAGTGGGAATTGAACTCACAACCTAATGATAAAGAGCCGAATACCCTAACCATTAAGCCACATGCCTTCACCTCATGCATAGCTACACACACATACATGTACACACGTGCACACACAACATACACACACACAGATTCAGATAAATCAACTAAAAAAGAGAGAAAAATGATGCTCATGTTTGTGTGTGTGTGTGTGAGAATATGTATATATTATGTGTGTGTGTGTGTGTGAGAGAATCTTTGAAAGTGTAAGTGTGTGTAAGTGTTTGTATGTGTGTGTGTGTGTGTGCGATATAATATTTGAAAATGTATGTAAGTATGTGTATGTATTGTATGTGTGTGTATGTGTTTGTGTGTGTGTGTGCAAATATTTGAGAGTGTATTTAAGTATGTGTGTGTATTATTATGTGTGTATGTGAGAATATTTGAAAGTGTGTGTAAGTATGTGTATGTATATGTGTGTATGTTACAGTGTCTAGGAGCAGGTTTGAATGATTAGATTTGTGTATATAGGATTTTAGAGAGAGAGAGAGAGAGAGAGAGAGAGAGAGTGTGTGTTTGTGTGTGTATATGTGTGCATGTGTATGTTAGCATGTGGGTTTGTGTGTGTATGTGTGTGTTAGTGTATGTGTGTGTGCGTTGGTGTGTGTGTGTGTGTGTGAAGACATACTGTCTAGTGGTTAAAGCATTGCACTCATGATTGCTAGATTGTGGGTTCGGTTCCTAGACTGGTTGCAAGTGTCATACTTTTGAGCAATACACTTCATTTCCCACTGCTCTGCAGGTGGCAGAGTGAGTGAATCATTAGCACGTCAGCAGAAGTGCTTTACAGTATATCTTCCAGTTCTCTACATTCTCAGTTCAAATCCCACCTCCCCCACTTTGGAGAAGGCAAAGGAAAACCACTCCAGCGTTTATCTCAAGTCTAGTCGTGCAAGCTCATTAGTTGTAGATATTAAAGATTTTTTAATATGGAGTGTTTCTGCACAGTAGAAGTGACGAGAAACTGTTCAATCTCTCGTGCCTGCATGCCAAGACCAAAATCAGAAGCGTCCTGATCAAGGAGATGCTATTTGCTGATGATGTCGCTCTGGTATCACACACAGAAGAAGCCCTCCAAAGGCTCATCAAGTGTTTTGAGCAAGCATGTAACGACTTTGGCTTAGCTATCAGCCTTAAAAAGACCAACATCATGGGCCAGGCTACATCGGACATCCCAAACATACATATTGGAGACCACAGATTACAAGAGGTGGAGAAGTTTACCTATCTGGGCTCTACCGTCACCTACAACCTATCCCTTGATGCTGAGCTCAATATACGCATTGGCAAGGCAGCTGCTGCGATGGCCCAACTCTCCAAACGGGCTTGGGACAACAATAAGCTGACCAAGACCACAAAAATGAAGATCTACCAGGCATGTGTACTCAGCACTCTACTGTATGGAAGCGAGACCTGGACGCTATACACACGCCAAGAGCGTCGCCTAAACATCTTTCACCTGCGCTGCCTCTGAAAAATCCTCCACATCAAATGGCAGAATCACGTCCCCAACAAAGATGTCCTCAAGCAATCAGGAATACCAAGCATGTTTGCACTCCTCACACAAAGACGTATGAGATGGCTTGGACATGTTAGCCGTATGAAAGATGGCAGAATCCCCAAGGACATACTCTACGGAGAGCTTGCTAGGGGTACTAGGCCTGTGGAAAGACTGTTCTTACATTACAAGGATGTTTGCAAAAGGGACATGAAGGCCTGCAACATCAATATTAGCAATTGGGAAGCAATTGCCAGTAACCGTGGAGATTGGCGATGTACCGTCAAAGAGGGAATACAAAGGAGTGACAGAGAGAGAAAGGAGAAATGGAAAGACAAAAAAAGACATCAACAAGAAACTATGACACTACAACCAGCCAGTGGTTAAAGTTTTGCCTTTGTAGTTACATATACAAAACTGGAAGATATCATTATTGCATTTTATGCAAATTGCCATGTACTGACCCAATTGAGATTAAATTAATGTGTTATATTTAAAGTATTATATCTAAAATCAGTTTGTTATACATTAAAGGTGTACAGGTTCAAATTTCAAGAAGACAAATTTCAGGCATGATATATATTATCACATGACATAAATTATCCACTTAATAAATTATATTATATAATTTATAATGCGGATAATAATGTGAATAATGATTTATTCACATAATATAAATTATCCAATGGATAATTCATATTATGTGAACATGTGTATACTCAAAAATAATTCAATTTTGATCTGGCAACTTTTAAAAATTGAGATATTTCTAAATCGCTATGCTCAGCCTTTATAACAACAATAACAGCATGCAGTTCTATATTTAAGAGATGAGGAATTATGTATCATTATTTACATTCGACGGATATTTATCTTCATCTTGTTTGTTGCTAATACAACGTTTTGGCTGGAGGGTATATCAGCCGAAACGTTGTGTAAACAACAAACAAGATGAAGACAAATATCTGTCGAACGTAAATAATGTAAATAACAGCATGTCTCTTCATTTCTTGAGTAAGCTGAGGGTCTTCCATTATTATTATTTTCTGAAACAAAGATTTTACAGAATTAGCAAAAAATGCAGCAATGACCCAAAAAGGTATGTCTTCATATACATTATACATCCTGTATATATATATATATATATATATATATAATTGCAGCGTGGAAGGGGTTTATAAGCCATTTAAGAAACACACGGAATTTTGTCAGTGAACAGGTTATTTTCTCAAAGTGACGAAAATATTTTGACGAATTAAATTTAAATGTTGAAGTGAATCTAACGGCTTTTGTGTGTTTCTTAAATGGCTTACAAACACCTTCCATGCTGCAATTGTTTTCGTTCCAGCACACTAGCTCAGATCAGGTCACTTACTATGCAAGTACATCTCTGTAATATATATATATATTATATTTCTGTGTGTGTGACAAGCTTTCACTCAATATCCATCTATCAAATTTACTAACATGGTATTGGTCACCCAGGAGACACTTCCCCTAGGTGCAATGCACTAGGACTGAACTCCAAACCACATGGTTGCAAAGTGAGCTCCTTAGCCACACAGCCATTCCTGCACTTATGAAACAGATGAAGAGGGATAAATTTTAATGACTAAAATGTAAAAAATTTTACTTTGTTAATTAAAATGTTAATTGTAATAAAGAATATAAATATATTGGTTTCTAATTTTGGCACAATGCCAGCAATTTGGGGGAAGAAGTCCATCATCATCATCATCATCGTCGTCGTTTGACTTCTGCTTTCCATGCTGGCATGGGTTGGATGGTTTAACTGAGGACTGGCAAACCAGGAGGCTGCACCAGGCTCCAATCTGATTTGGCAAGGTTTCTACAGCTGGATGCCCTTCCTAACACCAACTACTCCAAGAGAGTGGCATGGGGGCCAATCAGGTGGCACTGACATTGACCACACTCAAATGCTGCTTTTTATGTGCCACCGGCATGGGTGCTAGTCAGGTGGCACTGTCACTGGTCACGCTCGAATTGTGCTTTTTACGTGCCACTGGCACAGGTGCCAGTCAGGTGGCATCAGTCACACTCAAATAGTACATCAATTGCATCAACCCCCAGAACTCATCTGGCCCTCATTTTATCAACCCCAAATGAATGAAAGGCAAAGTCAACCCAAGCAGGATTTGAACTCAGAAAGTAAACGCCAATAAAATGCTGCTATGCATTTCACCCATGAGTAAATGATTCTGCCAGATCACCACCTTAACAGAATGCAAAGATACTCCTTACTCTTTTACTTGTTTCAGTCATTTGACTGTTGCCATGCTAGAGCATCGCCTTTAGTCGAGCAAACTGACCCCAGGACTTATTCTTTGTAAACCTAGTATTTATTCTATCGGTCTTTTGCTGAACCGCTACGTTACCGGGACGCAAACACACCAGCATCAGTTGTCAAGCGATGTTGGGGGTGGTGGACACAGACATGTTCACGGAGTGGTTCTACATTCACGGAGTGGTTCTACACTCACGGAGTGGTTGGCGTTAGGAAGGGCATCCAGCCATAGAAACATTGCCAGATCAGACTGGGCCTGGTGCTGCCTTCTGGCTTCCCAGACCCCAGTTGAACCGTCCAACCCATGATAGCATGGAAAGCGGACGCTAAATGATGATGATGATGATGATGATACACATATATACGATGGGCTTCTTTCAGTTTCCATCTACCAAATCCACTCACAAGGCTTTGGTCGGCCCGAGGCTATAGTAGAAGACACTTGCTCAAAGTGCCATGCAGTGGGTCTGGACCTGGAACCATGTGGTTTATAAGCAAGCTACTTACCACATAGCCACTCCTGCACCACTTACCACACAGCCACTCCTGCGCCAAGATATTGAGAAATTCTAATAATATTACAAACATTTGGTAGAATTATTAGAATCTTTGCTAATATCTAAAGTCAAAAACTTTTGCTCATCTATTTAAATATTAAACAAGGATGTTGAATTAGAGAGATTTTAGGGGGGAAAAAGTTACTTCACAGAGAACTGCAAAATATCAAATAATAATAATAACATAATAATAACAACAATAATAATGACAATGACGATGATGATGATGATAACAATAATGTGTTACTAACTGAAATACATTTGATGATAAGACGAAGGTAGTTGTGAAATTTTGAAGTCAAAATATAGTGATTATAATAAAGACGTATCAGTATTATTATTGTTATTATTATTATTATTATGGCTAATAACAATCAAGTTATTACTGCTAATTACAAAAGGAAGGAGTTAACCGTCAAAGTACATCTAAGCAGGGGTGTAATTTATTAGCATCACTAATTTTCATTTCAAGTAGTGGTTTATTATTAGTCAGAAACAAGAAGCAAGATTTAAAAGGACAAAGATGCTTAATTAGATTTTCATTTATAGCTAAACTGCATTAACAAAAGTGTGGCGGGGTGGGGAACAGAAATTATAATGGTTCGCTTTGTTTTTTTCTGCTGTGATATTAATGAAAAAATTTGAAATTTAATAGCAAAACAATACGATTTGTTTGGTTTAGGCAGACCAAACAGGGGGGGGGGGTGTTATTTATTATTATTTTTTTTTTAAGCTATAAAATGGGAACTTTTATGATTTTCATTTAATCATGCATTTTAACAAAATTATTACAATGTTAACTTGTTCCAACTGTTTTGATCTTCTCTCCATCTCTCTCTCTCTCTCTCTCTCTCTTTCTCTCTCTCTCTCACACACGTACTCTCTTTCTTTCACTTTTCTTTCTTTCTCTTCTTAGATGTTAACATCTCCTATGCTTCTCTCTGCCGAAGTTTCTTCTCCACTTTTTTTTCTCTCCCCAGATATTGTCATTTTCTTTTTCTCACTCTATTTATCTCCCTGTAATTTTCCTCATACTTTCTCTCTCTCTTTCTTTCTCTCTCTTTATCTATTGCTCACTTTCACTCTCTACCATTCTTTTTTCTCTCTCTCTACCATTCTTTTTTCTCTCTCTCTACTTTTCTCTCTCTTTCTCCTCTATTTCTTTCACTCTATCACTCCCTCTCTTTCTCTCTCTCTCTCCCCCTCTTTGTCTTCTTTGCTTATAATTTTCATCACATACATAGAGACGCAAACTATTTCTCTCTTTCTTTCACTCTATCTCACTCCCTCACATCCTCTTTCTCGCTCTTTCACTTTCATTGACTGACTGTCATCACACTTTTGATCTCTTTTAGCTGAACCACAAAATGACGGGGACATAAACACACCAACATCGGTTGTCAAGCGATGGTGGGAGTACAAACACAGTCACAAATAATAAATACACACACACATATTTATATATGTATATATATATATATGTATATATATATCGATGGGCTTCTTTCAATTTCCGTCTACCAAATCCACTCACAAGGCTTTGGTTGGCCCGAGGCCATAGTAGAAGACACTTGTCCCAGGTTCCACACAGTGAGACTGAACCTGGAACCTCGTGGTTCGTAAGCAAGCTATTTACCACACTACCATTCCAGTGCCTATATAATATATATACATATGTGTACAAGGTGGTGAGCTGGCAGAAATGTTGGCATGCTGGGTGAAATGCTTAGTGGCATTTTGTCTGTATTGACATTCTGAGTTAAAATTCTGCCGAGGTCAGCTTTGCCTTTCATCCTTTTGGGGTTGATAAATTAAGTACCAGTTGTATACTGGAGTCGATCTAATCGACTGGTCCCATCCCCCCAAATTTTGGGCCTTGTACCTAGAGTACAAAAGAATATATCATATGTAATATATATATATATATATATATATATATACTCTTTTACTCTTTTACTTGTTTCAATCATGTGACTGTGGTCATGCTGGAGCACCACCTTTAGTTGAGAAATCGACTCCAGGACTTATTCTTTGTAATCATTGTACTTATTCTATCCATCTCTTTTGCTGAACCGCTAAGTTATGGAGATGTAAACACACTAGCATCAGTTGTCAAGCGATATTGGGGGGACAAACACAGACACACAAACATATACACACACATGCACATATATATACATTTATACGACGGGCTTCTTTCAGTTTCCGTCTACCATCCACTCACAAGGCTTTGGTCGGCCTGAGGCTAAAGTAGAAGACACTTGCCCAAGGTGTCACGCAGTGGGACTGAACCTGGAACCATGTGGTTCGTAAGCAAGCTACTTACCACACAGCCACTCCTGTGCCTATATATATATATGTATGTATATGTATGTATATTTGAATGTGTGGGTCTTAGAGTTTTGTGCTTGTCCCTCACCATCATTTGAGGACCAGTGTTGGTTTGAATATAGCCCCATAATTTAACAGTTAGGCAAAGGGAACTAAAACAAAACAAAACAAAAACCACAATGAAAACCCCTGAAAAGTGATAGAATAAATGCTAGGCTTAAAAATAATTATTAATCTCAAAATGGAAGACTTGTTGAATTGAAAAAGATGGCCGTAGTTGTTGGAAAGATGAAGAATCTTGGGTGTTTCTTGAGCTCAGTTGCTGGACATTGAGGCTTTAGCACATGAATGTCCAGATAAGCAATATTTTCGAGATATTGTAAGTGATTGAGAGAGAACATTCATCTGGTTGTATGTCTCTGGACAGACTCCAGAAATTCAACCTCAAATTTCATGAATGCTAACCATGTTAGTCACAGGAGTGGCTGTGTGGTAAGTAGCTTGCTTACCAACCACATGGTTCTGGGTTCAGTTCCATTGTGTGGAACCTTGGGCAAGTGTCTTCTACTATAGCCTCGGGCCGACCAAAGCCTTGTGAGTGGATTTGGTAGACAGAAACTGAAAGAAGCCTGTTGTATATATATGTGTGTGTGTGCTTGTGTGTGTATATATATATATATATATATATATTATATATAATAGATAGATAGATAGTCGCCATGATAGATCAGTAGCCATTACATACATATTTTTTCTCTCCTTGTTTTTTTTCTGTGTATCTTTCTGTAGAAGAGTGTAGGCTCAAAACGTAAAAGACCTTTTCTATTCCTGAGCGTTATACTAATACATCTGTTTGCTTCATACAACACCATCTGTCTTTGTCTTTTGTTTTTTTCATGAACTCTCCCTATATATATATATATATATATATATTTAAAAATTAAGGGTAGAAATTGATATTAGTCATTAAACCAGTGGTCTAGCACATTAAAAAGAATCCGAAGATTAAAATATTTATATATACCAATTAAGGACTGAACACGAAAAGGTGGACAGTCAACATGCTAGATATAGACGTCAATCGCCATTCTCCACAAAGATTTTGTTCTCAAATAAAAATAAAAATAAAAAAATTTATTTTTATTTGAGAACAAATCTTTGTGGAGAATGGCGATTTGACGTCTATATCTAGCATGTTGACTGTCCACCTTTTCGTGTTCAGTCCTTAATTGGTATATATATATATATATATACACATGTGTGTGTTTGTGTGTCTGTGTTTGTCCCCCAACATTGCTTGACAACTGATGCTGGTGTGTTTACATCCCTGAAACTTAGCGGTTCAGCAAAAAGAGAACAATAAAATAAGTACTAGGTTTACAAAGGATAAGTCCTGGGGGAGGGTATCGATTTGCTCGACTAACGGCGGTGCTCCAGCATGGCTGCGATCAAATGCCTGAAACAAATAAAAGAATGGTAATAAAAATAAAAATAAAATTGAATAAAAATAAAATTGAATGTTTGTCCCCCAACATTGCTTGACAACTGATGCTGGTGTGTTTACACCCCTGTAACTTAGCAGTTCAGCAAAAAGAGAACAATAGAATAGGTACTAGGTTTACAAAAATAAGTCCAAAGGGGGTTGCTTTGCTTGACTAACGGCGGTGCTCCAGCATGGCCAAAGTGAAATGCCTGAAACAAATACAAGAATGGTAATAAAAATAAAAATAAAATTTTAAAAACAGTCCCAAACGACCAATCAACAGGACTCGTGTTTATTAGTGTTCTGTGCAATGTCCTGAATCTCCATAGATACAAAGCTATCAATGTTTTCTTTCCATTTCATGGCTTTGTGTCGTTTACCTGAAGGAAGCAGAGAACGGAGAAGAAAAACACTTGAAGCTCGTTGCAAAGGAAAACGATTAACTCAAAATATTAAATTCTTTGTTCAGTTTCGCGTCTATTCGAATGCGTCCATGTGTCTGTGTAAATATGCATGCATGTGCATATTTGTGTGTGTGTATGCGCATAAGTACTTATTTGTATATGCGTGTGTATGCATGTGTGTATGAATGTGCACTTATGTGCATATTTGTGTGTGTATGCTCATATATGCTTATTTGTATATGTGTTGTATGTATGTGTGTATGAATGTGTACATATGTGCATATTTTGTGTGTGTATGTGCGTAAGTGTTTATTTGTATGTGTTCTATATATGTGTGTATGAATGTGCATGTATGTGCATATTTGTGTGTGTGTGTATGCATGTTTATTTGTATATGTGTTATATATATGTGTGTATGAATGTGTGTGTGTGTGTTTGTATATATGTTGTATATATGTATATTTGTATGTGTTGTATATATGTGTATGAATGTGTGTGTATGTGTTTGTATATGTGTTGTATATATGTATATTTGTACGTATTATATATATATGTGTATGAATGTGTGTGTATGTGTTTCTATACGTGTTGTATATATGTATATTTGTACATATTATATATATATGTGTATGAATGTGTGTGTATGTGTTTCTATACATGTTGTATATATATGTATATTTGTATGTGTTGTATATATGTGTATGAATGTGTGTGTATGTGTTGTATATATGTGTATGAATGTGTGTATGTGTGTGTGTGTGTTTTAACTTTGGTCTCTTTACTTTGTCATAACAATTTCGTTGAAAGTTAATTATAACAATTCAATTTTTTGGTCTTATTTTCCTCTAATCTAAATGTTGTTGTTCTTGACATTCTGG
>NC_042999.1:2719405-2724405 GCF_006345805.1 Octopus sinensis | reverse complement strand
CAGTGGTTAGAGCAGCAGACTCGCAGTCGTAGGATTGCGGTTTCGATCCCAGACTGGGCGTTGTGAGTGTTTATTGAGCGAAAACACCTAAAGCTCCACGAGGCTCTGGCAGGAGGTGGTGGTGATCCCTGCTGTACTCTTTCATCACAACTTTCTCTCACTCTTTCTTCTGTTGGGCTGCTCGATTAGCCAGCGAGGTGGCATCATTGAAGGCTAAAACAATGCGAAGCGCAATGTGACCAGCGATGTGTAGCAACATCTGATAGCCTGATTGGTCACGTGATCACATGATATATATATATATATATATATATATATATATGTGTGTACATATTTAATTCAAAGAAAAAAGACAAGAAAAAATGTGAGGACATAGCACATGTAAAGTATTAATAAGATACTCGGAGAAAGAAAAGAGTGGTTGTTTTACGTTTCAAGCATAACTCTTCTTTGGAAACAAAAAGCATAGCAAAGTCGAAAAGAAAACGAAGAAGGAGATATGTATATGTACAGGTATGTACAGGGTGTCTGGCTAAGTTTGTTTGCATAAAAGGTTAAGAAAACAAATTACCACATCCAAAATTAAAGAATTTTTAAAATGATAAAAATTTTATTAACTAGATTATGGTTGGGAGATACTCAAAATAGCTGCCCTTTCACCATGGCCTCAAGACAACTCAGGGTCCCAGTGCATGTGTTCTTCACTGTGTCCCCGAGAAAATCTTCAAAGATTTTGGCCACCATCGTGGCCTTGCTGTTGTTGGCAGAGTAGCTGGTATCTTTCTAAACCATACCCCTTACATGTATAGAAGTGTATAATTATATCGTTGTCATCATTTAATGTCCATGGGTTGGACGGTTTGACCAGAGCTGGCAAGCTGGGGCGCTACACCAGACTCCAATCTGTTTTGGCATGGTCTCTATGGCAGGATGTCCTTCCTAACACCAATCATTTTACAGAGTGTGTAGAATGCTTTCATGTGGCACCACACAGGTGCTTTTACATGGAATTGCCATGAGTGCT
The DNA here is from genome assembly GCF_006345805.1 of Octopus sinensis. Taxonomy (NCBI): domain Eukaryota; kingdom Metazoa; phylum Mollusca; class Cephalopoda; order Octopoda; family Octopodidae; genus Octopus; species Octopus sinensis. The sequence continues at coordinate 2,723,381 of NC_042999.1, read as the reverse complement.
TTTCACCACCAGAGGGACTGGTCTTAACATTTCTGCTGTGGAGTACAGCAAGTCACCAGGTATCTTGTCCTTTGTCATCTTGCCTGAAAGGTTCAGCTGTCTGAGGTCGTTCTTCAGTACTTCATCCCATGTCTTTTAGGGGTCTTCCTCTTCCACAGATAAGCATTCTTTATGGAGCTGCTGACATCCCTCTACATCACATGACCAAACCAGTGCAGTCTTCTTTCCCAAACACAGAAAATAATTCCTCTTATGGTTAAGTTCTCTGTTAAAACACTAACTCTGTCGAACAGGTACACTTACAGTTAGATGCCCTTCCTAATGCCAATCACTCTGAGAGAGTAATGGGTGCTTTTATCTGCCATTTGTGTGACACCAGTATCTTCCACAACTGCGCTTTTGCTTGGCTTCATGGGTCTTCTTCTCAAGCACGACATATTGCCAAAGGTCTTGGTCATTGCCTCTGTGAAGCCCAACACTTGAAAGGAACTCAGCTACTTTGCCTCTATGAGGCCCAATATATATCCTCTGTGTGTGTGTGTGTGTGTGTGTATGTATGCTTGTGTGTGTTAGTTATAGGGATTCACTAGAATCTAGGTACAACACAGAATATCAGGAATGACTAGGTACAATAACATAGAGCTCACAATGAGGCAAAAGAACTATTATGGTATCAGGTGTTGGTAGTTTACTATAAATATGTAAGCACCAAATCCTATTTAAACCGTAGATCCAACTCAAGGCAAGTTCTAGGTGTGGCAGAGATATAAAAAATAACTGGAGTTTAAACCCCATTTGTCTTCTCTCTCTCTCTCTCTCTCTCTCTCTCTTCCTATCCATCTTGCTCTCTGTCTCTCCCTCTCTCTCTGTATATAACCTCCCCACACACATATGTACATAGGAATAAAACCATATATATATTATATATGTTCATAAAAAATATGTATGCACATATTATATGCATGCATGCATACATACATAAATATATACATATATACATATATGCATATATATATATATACATATTTTAAAAGACTCCGCCGGTTACGACGACGAGGGTCCCAGCTGATACGATCAACGGAACAGCTTGCTCGTGATATTAACGTGCAAATGGCTGAGCATTCCACAGACACGTGTACCCTTAACGTAGTTCTCGGGGATAATCAGCGTGACACAGAGAGTGACAAGGCTGACCCTTTGAAATACAAGTACAACTCATTTTTGCCAGCTGAGTGGACTGGAGCAACGTGAAATAAAGTGTCTTGCTCAAGGACACAACGCGTCGCTGGGAATCGAACTCACAACCTTACGATCATGAGCCGAATGCCCTAACCACTAAGCCACGCGCCCTCACATATATACATATATACATACATACACACACACACATATATATATATATATATATACATGGTGGTTGTCTACTCCTTATGCAGAGTTTGACCACCTCCTGTACCTACACCTTAGAACCATCATGGCATTCTGATGTGGCTTTTTAAACCAGACATTCATACATTCATACATACATACATGCATACATACATTTATATATACATACATTCATACATGCATGCATGTAAATATTCATATATATACATACATACTTGCATACATATGAGAGAAAGAGAAGCAGAACCCAAGGAATGTACAAAGGCTGGAAAGCAATGAGCCATGAATGCTGTGTTGCATGCATAATGTTGGCGTGCATGAGTGATAACGCACAATGAACTGAGGGAAAACCTGGGAAGGAGAGGGCCTGGATGGAGTGTGCAAGAGTCTAGACAGGGTAAAAGGATGCCAAGGAAATTGAGTAGAAGGAAAGTGCTGAAGATAAAGACCAAGCCAAAGAATGGATGTGGAGGAATGGTGAAGGCTGGTTGTTGTATAGGGAAACCCATCAAGGATACGAGGAATTATTATTGTAGAAAATGGTGAGGCATTCAAATCATGGAAGCACAAAACACCTAATGGAAGTGATGACCATGATGACGGTATATACATACATACACACATATATATATATATATATAAAAAGAGAGAGAGAGCTCACTGTCTATCTATCTATCCGTCTAAATATATCTCTCTGTCTCTCTCTCTCTTTATTTAATATATATATATTAGTATATATATATATATATATATATATTTATATATATACACATCGTATGTAAACAAACAAGTTTGTTTTCGAAGCATTGAAACGTATTGTAAAACAAGTAGACAGATAAATTTCATTCAACGCATAGATACTGAACTGTATATATAAAGGATAAAATCCTTTTTAAAAGCAGAACAATTTACCGTCAGTGGCTGGCGGCAAATATTTCTGCTTTTAAAAAGGATTTCATCCTTTATATATACTGTTCAGTATCTATGCGCTGAATAAAATTTATCTTTGTACTTGTTCCATATATATATTTCTATATATAGGTTATTGCCTATCTATCTATCTAATTATCTTTCTCTCTCTCTATATATATATATATACATATATATATATTTATATATATATATACACACATATATATGTGTGTATATATATATATAGATCACTGTCTATCGGTCTGTCTGTCAGTCTGTCTCTATCTATCTCTCTCTCTCTTTCTATATATATATATATATATATATACATATATATAGTATTAATTAATAATAGGAAATGGATTTCGCATTAGACTTTTATTTGGTCCAACATATGCTTCGACCCATCAGTCTCGGTCCCTACAGGTACATTAGTAAAGTAGTCCCACAAGAGTTTTTTAGTGTTGCCTGGTTTGTTGTTATATCCCCATCAAATTCAGGAATGAATGAAAGCAAATAATATTGTAGAGATGCAAAATATTCAAATTTGATCTAAACTGGAATACAAGATTTCCACATTCATATTTGAATTTTCTGCGTTTCTATAATATTATTTGCTTTTATTCATTCCCTAACTTGATGGACATATAACAACAAACCAGTCAATACGAAAAATCTCTAGTGAGACTTCTTGATCAATGTCCCTGAAGAGACCCAGATTGACAGGTTGAAACGTGTACCTAATAAAAATCTAATACGAAATCCATCAACTACTATTAATTAATACTATTACACTAACTGCCAATGTGGAGTTCCTGAAGTAGATCCAATGGAAGTGTGCCACAACTGTGGTTGACATCAGATAGCCTAAACTGTACCGGTGCTTTACTCAACATTTAAACACACTAATTGGGAACTTACCTCGCCTGTGCTTGTGTCACATAAAAAGGCACTAAGCCCACTCTGCTGAGTGGTTGGTGTTAGGAAGGGTATCCAGATGTAAAAATTGTGCCAAAACAGTTACAGAAGCCTGGTGCAGACTTCAGGCTGGCCAGCTCTTGTGATACCGTCCCACTCATTCTAGCATGGAAGATGGACATTGAACGATGATGATAAATTGACTTGTGATTATTTGTCCAAAATATTTATTAGGCCTTCCTATTTTTCTCCCTGTATCCTCGTTAATTATTGTGATGTCACTACCTGTGTCTAACTGTAGTCTCATATTCACATTATTTTTGTAGAGACAAATTCTCTTTTTTGTGCCTCGCTTTGCATTTGTGTTGACAATACTTTTTATCTCGAATTTTTTCGTTCACCTTTTCTTGTTTCGTCCAACTATGTGAATTCTTGTGTCCAACTTCACATCTGAAACGGTTTCATCATCATCATCGTTTAACGTCCTCTTTCCATGTTAGCATGGACTGGATGATTTGACTGAGGACTGGCGAACCAGATGGCTGCACCAAGCTCCAATCTTGATCTGGCAGAGTTTCTACAGCTGGATGCCCTTCCTAACGCCAACCACTCCAAGAGTGTAGTGGGTGCTTTTGCGTGCCACTGGCATGAGGGCCAGTCAGGCAGTACTGGGAACGGCCATGCTCAGATGGTGTTTTTTACATGCCACCTGTGCAGGAGCCAATCCAGTGGCACTGGCAACGACCTTACTCAAATG